>NW_026512431.1:0-60134 GCF_027579735.1 Bombina bombina | reverse complement strand
TTGCCTAATAATTATGCACAGTAATAGTCACCTGCACACACAGATATCCCCCTAAAATAGCTATAACTAAAAACAATCTAAAAACTACTTCCAAAACTATTCAGCTTTGATATTAATGAGTTTTTTGGGTTCATTGAGAACATGGTTGTTGTTCAATAATAAAATTAATCATCAAAAATACAACTTGCCTAATAATTCTGCACTCCCTATATATATATATATATATATATATATATATATATATATATATATATATATATATATATATATATATATATATACACAAAATATTTTACCAGGAATGAGATTTCTCTCGTTTTCAAGTATGTCTTGGTATATATATATATATATATATATATATATATATATATATATATATATATATATATATATATATATATTATAGCAAATCGCAATGTAGAAACAATTTATCAAAAGAATAGAGGGTAGCGTTGGATACCCTTATTTTTCGGGAGGCTGACAAGGGTGGTGCGCTTGTGATAATGGATTACTCCTCCTACCAACAGGAGATATTGACACAACTGCAGGATGAAAAGACCTACAAAAGACTGCATCAAATTTCCTACTAAGATATTCAAGACACAGATTGATTTGAAATTAAAAAAGGCCTTGGAGGATGGATGGCTTAATAAGAATGAAGTAGGATTCATGACTGAGCATTATCCACGTATTCCTGCTTTTTATACCTTACCAAAGGTCCACAAGCATGCCACATGCCCACCCGGCAGGCCTATAAGTGTCTTCTATAGGATCACTATTACAGCCTGTAGCGGTATTTTTGGATGCGATACTGCAACCCTTAGTTCGCAACGTGACTTTGTTTTTACTTGATTCTATGAGCCTAATAGAGGATCTTAAAGTATTCCCGAAAATGTAGGAACCCATGATATTGGTGACACTTGACGTGGTAAGCCTTTATATGGTTATTCCACATACTCAGGGACTGATGGCTATACGGGACCAACTTAGCAGGTATCCCTTTGTGGGACCTCCAGTAGAGCACATTATGGAGTTGTTGGAACTATGCCTTACAAGGAATTATTTTAAGTTCAAAAATGCCTTTTATCTGCAGCTGATGGGGACGGCGATGGGGTCCAATATGGCCCCATGGTACGCCAATTTCTATATGGCTCAATTTGAAGAGTGGGAAACTGACCTATTTAAGTGCCATCAGATCAGGTACTTTAAGAGGTACATAGACTATTTGTTTTTGTTATGGAGGGGCACTGAATTTGAGCTATTGGAGTGGTTCAAAACTCTTAATAATGTCATTCCTACATTACAATTTAAGATGACCTGCCATATGAAATCTGTGGACTTTCTGGATTTAAGAATCCATATTGATGATGGTATACTACACACTACATTATTCCGTAAAGACACAGACAGGAACTCTTTGCTCGAAGCTACCAGCTGCCATCCACCGTCACTGAAAAGGGCACTTCCCATTTCCCAATTCAAATGGGTAATTCGTAATAATAGTAGTACCAGTCAAGCTCAAATACAACTAGGAGAAATGAAAACAAGGTTCTGAAAAAGAGGTTACCAGGATAGACATATTCTATCACATTTCCAGACGTTTGCGAAGATGATCCAAGATGTGGCTTTGCAGAAATGTGACGAACATCAAGAGGATGAAAGAATGACCTTCTCTACAACCTATACAAGGGTCAATGGAGGTTTACCGAAACAGATTAAAAATAACTGGCACATTATTGAAACAGATAAAAATCTGCCTTTCAAAGGAATGCAACACCCAAGAGTGGGTTATAGGAGGTCCAGATCTATTCGAGACTGTCTAGTAAAAGTGGATCCGGTACAGTGCTATAAAAAGACCACTTGGTTGCCATCAGTGAAACCTGGCTGTTACAAATGTGCAGGCTGCATTACTTGTAATGGTTTATTAACTACGATTTTTTTTTACCTATCCAGGTACCAACCAAAGGTTCTTTATCTGGCATAGGGTAAGCTGCACAACGACGTTTATAGTGTATTTATTACACTATCCGTGCTGGTTATTTTATGTCGGTAAGACAGTAGATGACTTCCGCACACGGATGGCCAACCATCGCACTGCTATTAGAGCTGCTTTAATAAAAAAAACATCTCTGAACAGCCGGTGGCTCGTCAATTTGCGTTGGCTGGCCATACTGTTGCGGATTTAAGGTATATGATTATTGATCACATCCCCTCCCCCCTATTAGAAGGGGGGACAGTGCCAGAATGTTACTGCAGTGCGAGTCCAGGTGGATCTTTAACCTGGGAACACTTATTCCTGGGGGTTTGAACACCCACCTGGACCGGCACTTTCTTGTAAAAGTTCTGTAAAAGATGTATACATCTATTTTTGGTTAACTGACTTCTGTGATATGATGTTTCCCTTATTGAATAGAATTGTATAGAAATGGTCATTAGGTTAATGCTGAGAATTTTTCAATAGCAGGTCTCGTCTAAATTGAGTAAAATGTTCATGCAACCCGAAGTAATATCTATGCTAAATTACTTATACTGTTTAGTATTTTGTAAATATTTCATTTCATTGCCTCTTGTTAGCTATAGTAAACGTTTACATTGATAGCCTACCCTTGGAGTAAGTCTCTCCCTATTGGTGATTAGTTATAACATTAATATTCAGATCAGTATTATTGTATACTTTAGGATTAAGCTGATTAAGGAGCGGAAATAGACGCCTTTGTAAAATGCTACTGTTTTTTTTAGTGGAAACTCTAGTATTGTAACTTACAGCCATTGTTTTCTTTCACATTATAAGGACGACGTTTCCGGTTACCGCCGGTTGTAGCAACCTGTAGGTTTTTTTTAAAGAACTAATGGTATAAGTGGAAGATTTTTTTTTTCTTTTAACTATACCCACTTCACATCTATCCTTTAATGATGCCAATTTAAACTTGACAAATGTACTCAGCACAAGTGCGCTTTACAGAAACTAACACTGCGTTCACTTATGGACACACAGATAACCAGACGCACAGATAAACTGCACAGTTAAAGTGAGATACTGTAACGAGTTGAGCCTGCGCAGTGGTTCGGCTGGAACGCCGGGGAGTTTCCGGTTTGCGGCGTGGTTGTTATGGTGGAGGGTATAAGAGAGGTAAATTATGTGCCTGTTTTTATCTATGTAGTCTGAAGACGGGGTTGACAGCCCCGAAACGTCACTTATTGTATTAAATTGTTTATGCAAAAATACCCGGTGAGTGCTTCCTTATATGCGACTCTGGACTACTTGATTTGAATGCACCCTTGGCTGCTGAAAGCCCCCACAAACTTTTATATACAGGGAGTGCAGAATTATTAGGCAAGTTGTATTTTTGAGGATTAATTTTATTATTGAACAACAACCATGTTCTCAATGAACCCAAAAAACTCATTAATATTAAAGCTGAATAGTTTTGGAAGTAGTTTTTAGTTTGTTTTTAGTTATAGCTATTTTAGGGGGATATCTGTGTGTGCAGGTGACTATTACTGTGCATAATTATTAGGCAACTTAACAAAAAACAAATATATACCCATTTCAATTATTTATTTTTACCAGTGAAACCAATATAACATCTCAACATTCACAAATATACATTTCTGACATTCAAAAACAGAACAAAAACAAATCAGTGACCAATATAGCCACCTTTCCTTGCAAGGGCACTCAAAAGCCTGCCATCCATGGATTCTGTCAGTGTTTTGATCTGTTCACCATCAACATTGCGTGCAGCAGCAACCACAGCCTCCCAGACACTGTTCAGAGAGGTGTACTGTTTTCCCTCCTTGTAAATCTCACATTTGATGATGGACCACAGGTTCTCAATGGGGTTCAGATCAGGTGAACAAGGAGGCCATGTCATTAGATTTTCTTCTTTTATACCCTTTCTTGCCAGCCACGCTGTGGAGTACTTGGACGCGTGTGATGGAGCATTGTCCTGCATGAAAATCATGTTTTTCTTGAAGGATGCAGACTTCTTCCTGTACCACTGCTTGAAGAAGGTGTCTTCCAGAAACTGGCAGTAGGACTGGGAGTTGAGCTTGACTCCATCCTCAACCCGAAAAGGCCCCACAAGCTCATCTTTGATCATACCAGCCCAAACCAGAACTCCACCTCCACCTTGCTGGCGTCTGAGTCGGACTGGAGCTCTCTGCCCTTTACCAATCCAGCCACGGGCCCATCCATCTGGCCCATCAAGACTCACTCTCATTTCATCAGTCCATAAAACCTTAGAAAAATCAGTCTTGAGATATTTCTTTGCCCAGTCTTGACGTTTCAGCTTGTGTGTCTTGTTCAGTGGTGGTCGTCTTTCAGCCTTTCTTACCTTGGCCATGTCTCTGAGTATTGCACACCTTGTGCTTTTGGGCACTCCAGTGATGTTGCAGCTCTGAAATATGGCCAAACTGGTGGCAAGTGGCATCTTGGCAGCTGCACGCTTGACTTTTCTCAGTTCATGGGCAGTTATTTTGCGCCTTGGTTTTTCCACACGCTTCTTGCGACCCTGTTGACTATTTTGAATGAAACGCTTGATTGTTCGATGATCACGCTTCAGAAGCTTTGCAATTTTAAGAGTGCTGCATCCCTCTGCAAGATATCTCACTATTTTTGACTTTTCTGAGCCTGTCAAGTCCTTCTTTTGACCCATTTTGCCAAAGGAAAGGAAGTTGCCTAATAATTATGCACACCTGATATAGGGTGTTGATGTCATTAGACCACACCCCTTCTCATTACAGAGATGCACATCACCTAATATGCTTAATTGGTAGTAGGCTTTCGAGCCTATACAGCTTGGAGTAAGACAACATGCATAAAGAGGATGATGTGGTCAAAATACTAATTTGCCTAATAATTCTGCACTTCCTGTATATATATATATATATATATATATATATATATATATATATATATATATATATATATATATATATATATACATATATATATAAATACATATACACACACACACATATACATACATATACACACACACACAGTTGTGCTGATAAGTCTACATACCCTGGCAGAATTTATGATTTCTTGGCCATTTTTTAGAGAATATGAATTATCTTTATTAGAGTTTTAACACTGCTGATTTGCATTCTAAATTCCTTGGATATTTTTATATCCCTTTCCTGTTCTATACAGTTCAACTACCTTTTTCCCACAGATCCTTTTTACAATTCTTTTTCTTTCCCCATGACTCAGAATCCAGAAACGTCAGTGAAGCACTGGATGAAAGATGCAAGGGTCTGTCAGGAGTCCAGAAGCTCATTGACCTTTTTTATACACACACACACACTAATTACAAGCAAACATATCACAGGTGAGGATGGTTACCTTTAATAGCCATTCAAACCCCTTTGTGTTAACTTGTGTGCATGTTATCAGGCCAAAATCACCAGGGTATGTAAACTTTTGATCAGGGTCATTTGGGTAGTTTCTGTTGTCATTATGATTTAAAAAGAGTAAACACAGTTGATTGATAATAAATAGCTTCAGCCAATCACTAACCAGGAGTGAACAAAGTTTTTGTGTTATTCATATTCTCTGAACAATGGCCAAGAAATCATAAATTCTGCCAGGGTATGTAAGCTTATGAACACAAGAGTGTGTGTGTATGTGTGTGTGATTATATATATATATATATATAAAAACTATTGTGATTGTATTGTATATTTTGGTTACAACATCAGTGCCTATTAATGCCCATTGTTTTGGAATAGGATATACAACAATCTCCTACCGGTGTAATGGTCAGGTGTCCACATACTTTTGGCCAGAAAGTGTATTAATATAATAGAACAACAAGTCTAATGGTAAAGCTGTTATACACAAGAGGGAGACAAGACAGTAGGAAAATTACACTTACCAGAATCTCAAGGTTATGCCGTATAAATTATCATTGCTAACAAATACTGCAAATGTTTCTGGTACACTAGTGTACACAATTTACATTACATTTGTGGAATTCAAAAGGTTAAAGTTAAACTACTTTTAAGCAAGACATTTGTTGGACTTAGGCTGCACCTGCTACAACCGTTACTGTACACCATCGCAGTTATACAAAGACGAGAGCACAGCAAAATGTTAGCATAATCCCAGCTTAATTTTCAAAAGGGCTGAGATTTCAAAACATCCTTGATTACAGGGTCTCCACTGAAGAAATATAAAAAGCTTTTCAGAGTTGAAAATAAATAGCTGGAAAATCTGTTTTGTTTATCTAGTTTTTTTAAAGCTCTAACACTTCCCATGCAAAGCGCTGTTCAACAGGCATTAAATGGTTAATTGCCAAGCTATAAACCGCCGGTTGTAGCAACCTGTAGGTTTTTTTTAAAGAACTAATGGTATAAGTGGAAGATTTTTTTTTTCTTTTAACTATACCCACTTCACATCTATCCTTTAATGATGCCAATTTAAACTTGACAAATGTACTCAGCACAAGTGCGCTTTACAGAAACTAACACTGCGTTCACTTATGGACACACAGATAACCAGACGCACAGATAAACTGCACAGTTAAAGTGAGATACTGTACAGCAATTTTAAAAAAGGACATTTTTTAATGGATTAAACGGATGTTAAAGTATTAAAGATAGAATAGACAGACAAATATAGATATTACCGGTACAAAATCCTCTCTTCAAAATGCTTGGGAGTGGAAAAGGTTTGGATTTTAGAATAGTTTGGATTTTGAAATCTCGGCAACATTTATAGGTCATAATACATCTTATATATGTAAGCTAAAGGTGGTTTTATATCCTTTTTTTATACTTTTGTATACATAGTAATATTAGAGAGATAATAAAGTACTCTAAAAAGAAATGCAATAGTTCTAATTAATATTGACTAAAAGACTAACATTTACATTTTAGAACAAAAACCAAACCAAAGATGCAGCCAGAGATTGGAACTTACTGGTGGGGAAAAACATAATTTATGCTTACCTGATAAATTCCTTTCTTCTGTTGTGCGATCAGTCCACGGGTCATCATTACTTCTGGGATATAACTCCTCCCCAACAGGAAATGCAAGAGGATTCACCCAGCAGAGCTGATATAGCTCCTCCCCTCTACGTCAGTCCCAGTCATTCGACCAAGAATCAACGAGAAAGGAGTAACCAAGGGTGAAGTGGTGACTGGAGTATAATTTAAAAGATATTTACCTGCCTTAAAAAACAGGGCGGGCCGTGGACTGATCGCACAACAGAAGAAAGGAATTTATCAGGTAAGCATAAATTATGTTTTCTTCTGTTATGTGCGATCAGTCCACGGGTCATCATTACTTCTGGGATACCAATACCAAAGCAAAAGTACACGGATGACGGGAGGGATAGGCAGGCTCATTATACAGAAGGAACCACTGCCTGAAGAACCTTTCTCCCAAAAATAGCCTCCGAAGAAGCAAAAGTGTCAAATTTGTAAAATTTGGAAAAAGTATGAAGCGAAGACCAAGTTGCAGCCTTGCAAATCTGTTCAACAGAGGCCTCATTCTTAAAGGCCCAAGTGGAAGCCACAGCTCTAGTGGAGTGAGCTGTAATTCTTTCAGGAGGCTGCTGTCCAGCAGTCTCATAGGCTAAACGTATTATGCTACGAAGCCAAAAAGAGAGAGAGGTAGCAGAAGCTTTTTGACCTCTCCTCTGTCCAGAATAAACGACAAACAGGGAAGAAGTTTGGCGAAAATTTTTAGTTGCCTGCAAGTAGAACTTGAGGGCACGAACTACATCCAGATTGTGTAGAAGACGTTCCTTCTTTGAAGAAGGATTTGGACACAAGGATGGAACAACAATCTCTTGATTGATATTCCTGTTAGTAACTACCTTAGGTAAGAACCCAGGTTTAGTACGCAGAACTACCTTATCTGAATGAAAAATCAGATAAGGAGAATCACAATGTAATGCTGATAACTCAGAGACTCTTCGAGCCGAGGAAATAGCCATTAAAAACAGAACTTTCCAAGATAACAATTTTATATCAATGGAATGAAGGGGTTCAAATGGAACACCTTGTAAAACGTTAAGAACTAAGTTTAAACTCCATGGCGGAGCAACGGCTTTAAACACAGGCTTGATCCTAGCTAAAGCTTGACAAAAAGCCTGGACGTCTGGATTTTCTGACAGACGCCTGTGTAACAAGATGGACAGAGCTGAAATCTGTCCCTTTAATGAACTAGCCGATAAACCCTTTTCTAAACCTTCTTGTAGAAAAGACAATATCCTAGGGATCCTAACCTTACTCCAGGAGTAACGTTTGGATTCGCACCAGTATAGGTATTTGCGCCATATTTTATGGTAAATCTTTCTGGTAACAGGCTTCCTAGCCTGGATCAGGGTATCAATAACCGACTCAGAAAAACCACGCTTTGATAAAATCAAGCGTTCAATTTCCAAGCAGTCAGTTTCAGAGAAGTTAGATTTTGATGTTTGAATGGACCCTGTATCAGAAGGTCCTGTCTCAGAGGTAGAGACCAAGGTGGACAGGATGACATGTCCACTAGATCTGCATACTAAGTCCTGCGTGGCCATGCAGGCGCTATTAGAATCACAGATGCTCTCTCTTGTTTGATTTTCGCAATCAATCGAGGAAGCAGCGGGAAGGGTGGAAACACATAAGCCATCCCGAAGTTCCAAGGTGCTGTCAAAGCATCTATCAGAACCGCTCCCGGATCCCTGGATCTGGACCCGTAGTGAGGAAGTTTGGCGTTCTGGCGAGACGCCATGAGATCTATCTCTGGTTTGCCCCAACGTCGAAGTATTTGGGCAAAAATCTCCGGATGAAGTTCCCACTCTCCCGGATGAAAAGTCTGGCGACTCAAGAAATCCGCCTCCCAGTTCTCCACTCCCGGGATGTGGATTGCTGACAGGTGGCAAGAGTGAGACTCTGCCCAGCGAATTATCTTTGATACTTCCATCATTGCTAGGGAGCTTCTTGTCCCTCCCTGATGGTTGATGTAAGCTACAGTCGTGATATTGTCCGACTGAAACCTGATGAACCCCTGAGTTGTTAATTGGGGCCAAGCTAGAAGGGCATTGAGAACTGCCCTCAATTCCAGAATGTTTATTGGAAGGAGACACTCCTCCTGATTCCATAATCCCTGAGTCTTCAGAGAATTCCAGACAGCGCCCCAACCTAGCAGGCTGGCGTCTGTTGTTACGATTGTCCAGTCTGGCCTGCTGAATGGCATCCCCCTGGACAGGTGTGGCCGATAAAGCCACCATAGAAGAGAATTTCTGGTCTCTTGATTCAGATTCAGGGTAGGGGACAAATCTGAGTAATCCCCATTCCACTGACTTAGCATGCACAATTGCAGCGGTCTGAGGTGTAGGCGTGCAAAAGGTACTATGTCCATTGCCGCTACCATTAAGCCGATCACCTCCATGCATTGAGCTACTGACGGGTGTTGAATGGAATGAAGGACACGGCATGCATCCTGAAGCATTGTTAACCTGTCTTCTGTCAGGTAAATCTTCATTTCTACAGAATCTATAAGAGTCCCCAAGAATGGAACTCTTGTGAGAGGAAAAAGAGAACTTTTCTTTTCGTTCACTTTCCATCCATGCGACCTTAGAAATGCCAGAACTAACTCTG
Organism: Bombina bombina; assembly: GCF_027579735.1. Classification (NCBI taxonomy): domain Eukaryota; kingdom Metazoa; phylum Chordata; class Amphibia; order Anura; family Bombinatoridae; genus Bombina; species Bombina bombina. The sequence goes on along the minus strand of NW_026512431.1, from coordinate 50,537 downwards.
TATGAGACTTGGCAGTTTGAAAGCTTGAAGCTTGTATTAGAATGTCGTCTAGGTACGGAGCTACCGAAATCCCTCGCGGTCTTAGTACCGCCAGAAGGGCACCCAGAACCTTTGTGAAGATTCTTGGGGCCGTAGCCAATCCGAATGGAAGAGCTACAAACTGGTAGTGCCTGTCTAGGAAGGCAAACCGTAGATACCGTTGATGATCTTTGTGAATCGGTATGTGAAGGTAAGCATCTTTTAAATCCACTGTGGTCATGTACTGACCCTTTTGGATCATAGGTAAGATTGTCCGAATAGTTTCCATTTTGAACGATGGAACTCTTAGGAATTTGTTTAGAATCTTTAAATCTAAGATTGGCCTGAAAGTCCCCTCTTTTTTGGGAACCACAAACAGGTTTGAGTAGAACCCTTGTCCTTGTTCCGACCGCGGAACTGGATGGATCACTCCCATTAATAACAGATCTTGTACACAGCGTAGAAACGCTTCTTTCTTTATCTGGTTTGTTGACAACCTTGACAGATGAAATCTCCCTTTTGGGGGAGATAATTTGAAGTCTAGGAGGTATCCCTGAGATATGATCTCCAGCGCCCAGGGATCCTGAACATCTCTTGCCCAGGCCTGAGCGAAGAGAGAAAGTCTGCCCCCCACTAGATCCGGTCCCGGATCGGGGGCTCTCGGTTCATGCTGTCTTTGGGGCAGCAGCAGGTTTCCTGGCCTGTTTGCCCTTATTCCAGGACTGGTTAGGTTTCCAGCCTTGCCTGTAACGAGCAACAGCTCCTTCCTGTTTTGGTGCAGTGGAGGTTGACGCTGCTCCAGGTTTGAAATTCCGAAAGGGACGAAAATTAGACTGTCTAGCCTTAGTTTTGGCTTTGTCTTGAGGTAGGGCGTGGCCCTTACCTCCTGTAATGTCAGCGATAATTTCTTTCAACCCGGGCCCAAATAAAGACTGCCCCTTGAAAGGTATATTAAGTAATTTAGACTTAGAAGTAACATCAGCTGACCAGGATTTTAGCCACAGTGCTCTACGTGCCTGTATGGCGAATCCAGAGTTCTTAGCCGTAAGTTTGGTTAAATGTACTACGGCCTCCGAAATGAATGAATTGGCTAGTTTAAGGACTCTAAGCCTGTCCATAATGTCGTCTAGCGTAGATGAACTAAGGTTCTCTTCCAGAGACTCAATCCAAAATGCTGCCGCAGCCGTAATCGGCGCGATACATGCAAGGGGTTGCAATATAAAACCTTGTTGAACAAACATTTTCTTAAGGTAACCCTCTAATTTTTTATCCATTGGATCTGAAAAAGCACAGCTATCCTCCACCGGGATAGTGGTACGCTTAGCTAAAGTAGAAACTGCTCCCTCCACCTTAGGGACCGTTTGCCATAAGTCCCGAGTAGTGGCGTCTATTGGAAACATCTTTCTAAATATTGGAGGGGGTGAGAACGGCACACCGGGTCTATCCCACTCCTTAGTAACAATTTCAGTTAATCTCTTAGGTATAGGAAAAACGTCAGTACTCGCCGGTACCGCAAAGTATTTATCCAACCTACACATTTTCTCTGGTATTGCAATGGTGTTACAATCATTGAGAGCTGCTAAGACCTCCCCTAGTAATGCACGGAGGTTCTCCAATTTAAATTTAAAATTTGAAATATCTGAATCCAATCTGTTTGGATCAGAACCGTCACCCACAGAATGAAGCTCTCCGTCCTCATGCTCTGCAAGTTGTGACGCAGTATCAGACATGGCCCTAGTATTGTCAGCGCACTCTGTTCTCACCCCAGAGTGATCACGCTTGCCTCTTAGTTCTGGTAATTTAGACAAAACTTCAGTCATAACAGTAGCCATATCATGTAATGTTATCTGTAATGGCCGCCCAGATGTATTAGGCGCCATAATATCACGCACCTCCCGGGCGGGAGATGCAGGTACTGCCGCGTGAGGCGAGTTAGTCGGCATAACTCTCCCCTCGCAGTTTGGTGAAATTTGTTCACATTGTACAGATTGACTTTTATTTAAAGTAGCATCAATACAGTTAGTACATAAATTTCTATTGGGCTCCACCTTGGCATTGGAACAAATGACACAGATATCATTCTCTGAGTCAGACATGTTTAACACACTAGCAATAACTTGCAACCTGGTTATAATCTTTTTTAACAAAAACGTACTGTGCCTCAAAGAGGTACTTAAACGATTAAATGACAGTTGAGATAATGAACTGAAACAGTTATAGCATCAAGTTTAAAATAACACAACTTTTAGCAAAGGTTTGTTCCCATTAGTAAATAACTAAATTTGACATAAAACATTATAGAGTAACGTTTTTATTCACAGTCAATAAAAATTCTCACAGCTCTGCTGAGAGAATGTACCTCCCTTCAAAGAAGTTTGAAGACCCCTGAGATCTGTCAGTGAACCGGATCATGCAGGAAATATAATAGTAGCTGACTGGAATTTTTTTGATGCGTAGCAAAAGAGCGCCAAAAACGGCCCCTCCCCTCACACACAGCAGTGAGGAGAAACGAAACTGTCACAATTTAAAGCAGACAACTGCCAAGTGGAAAATAATGCCCAAACATTTATTTACTCAGTACCTCAGTAATGTAAACGATTCTACATTCCAGCAAAAACGTTTAACATGACAATATTTATTAAAAGGATTAGTGACCTTTAACAGAGTAGTTCCGGTGAAAAACCATTCCCAGAATACTGAAGTGTATACATACATGTCATTATAACGGTATAGCAGGATTTTTTCATCAATTCCATTCAGAAAATAAAAACTGCTACATACCTCAATGCAGATTCATCTGCCCGCTGTCCCCTGATCTGAAGCCTTTACCTCCCTCAGATGGCCGAGAACAGCAATATGATGTTAACTACTCCGGTTAAAATCATAGTAAAAAACTCTGGTAGATTCTTCTTCAAACTCTGCCAGAGAAATAATAACACGCTCCGGTGCTATTGTAAAATAACAAACTTTTGATTGAAGTCATAAAAACTAAGTATAATCACCATAGTCCTCTCACACATCCTATCTAGTCGTTGGGTGCAAGAGAATGACTGGGACTGACGTAGAGGGGAGGAGCTATATCAGCTCTGCTGGGTGAATCCTCTTGCATTTCCTGTTGGGGAGGAGTTATATCCCAGAAGTAATGATGACCCGTGGACTGATCGCACATAACAGAAGAAATGGTCATTTTTAAAGTGAATACATAAAAAGAAAAAGCAGCGCTTAGTGAAAATATAAATAAAATAACAATTAGCACAACAATGCAGGACAACGAGTCCCAGTGTGTGTATCGTTAGGTGCAGAGAATTACTGAAACAGAATGTTTGCAGACCACTCCTTTACGCTCCTTGCGAATCCTGATGCAGCTGATCTCATTACCAGTGTGTTCCTCTTCACACAGGTCAGTAGGGTGGATGCAAACTAAAACAAAGTAGAAAACCGTGCAAAACAGACCGGATTCAAGGTAGTATTTTATTCAAGCAGGCAACACGCCATAAAAACAGATTCTACTTACAAGATGTAAGATAACAGTAAACATTTCACAGATTATGTTGTGAACAATAAGACTCTTATTGTTCACAACATAATCTCTGAAATGCTTAACTTACATCTTTTAAGTAGAATCTGTTTTGATGGCGTGTTGCCTGCTTGAATAAAATACTACCTTGAATCCGGTCTGTTTTGCGCTTTGTTCTACTTTGTTTTAATTTTTAAAGTTAATGTCAATTTTGATGCTAAAATGCCTGGTTTTTAAAAATTCGATTAAAAACAGGGGCAATTTAATTGATCAAAATTTACATTTCACTCCTGTTGTGAAAAAAAAATTACCTTTTAATCTTGACAGCAGCTCCAGCTTCCTCCAGTCGTGGCAAGCCATTTCTGACGTCAGAAATGATGGATAGGTCATTCTCCAATCACGGCTCCCCCCCCCCAGGGGAATCAGTTTCTGATTCAACGCTGTGAGCCAGATTTTTCATTTTAGACCCAGGAAGAGGCTTTGCGACAGGCGGAGGAAGCTGGAGCTGCTGTCAAGATTAAAAAGGTAAAAAAAAAATTTCACAACAGGAGTGAAATGTAAATTTTGATGAATTAAAAAGACCCCATGTTTTTAATCGAATTTTTAAAAACCGGGCACTTTAGCATCAAAACTGACATTCACTTTAATAATTGTTTTTTTTAAAAAAAATTATTATTGAAAGAGTCTGGATTTCGGAATAATTCTGTATTTTAGAATTTGCGCTTGGGGATATATATATATACACATATACACACACACACACACACACACACACACACACACACACAGAGAAATGCACTCACAGGAACGAACAACCAGCTCAATACCATTGTTAGCCTGTTCTATGGCAATTTACCACCTGGGTGCAACTTCTAAGAGTAGAACTTTCCTGTAGTATATCATTCTGATCCCGCCTATTACGGTCAGTCCAGCACCGAAATACCAGGCAATTCCTCTCTGAGCAAGGAACAAAGCAACCTTAGACGATCGTTTCGGCCTTCATTGGGCCTCGTCAGTGAGGTGTAGCAGTGTTCCTCTAAGCCCACTGAGCAAGGAGTCCACGTCTGGTTTCCCCTTTTTCCCATAGGGAGACTAAATACACACAGAGAGAAATGCACTCACAGGAACGAACAACCAGCTCAATACCATTGTACTCTGTGAAAAGCATTACTGGGCTAAAAAGCTGCACCCAGGTGGTAAATCGCCATAGAACAGGCAAACAATGGTATTGAGCCAGTTGTTCGTTCCTGTGAGTGCACTTCTCTCTGTATGTATATATACATATATATATATATATATATATATATATATATATATATATATATATATATATATATATATACACACATATACACACATACATATATGCAAAATGTATTCTTACCAGATAAATTTATTTATTTCCGTATATGGAGAGTCGACAACGTCATTAATTACTGTTGGGAATATCGCTCCTGGCCAGCAGGAAGAGGCAAAGAGCACCACAGCCAAGCTGTTAAGTATCACTCCCCTTCCCACAAACCCCAGTCATTTGACAGTAGGGAAAGAGAAAAAAAAAAATAACACAAAAATGTAGAGGTGCCTGAGGTTTAGTCAAAAATAACGGTCTTAAAATAAATGGAGGGGTTGTGGACTCACCACCCTGGAAATAAATAAATGTATCATCATGTAAGTATACATTTTGTTTTCTTTCCTAAGATATGGTGAGTCCACATCGTCATCAATTGCTGTTTGGAACCAATACCCAAGCTAGAGGACACAGATGACTAGGGAGGGAGAACAAGACAGGCAAACCTAAACAGAAGGCACTACCGCTTGATGAACCTTTCTCCCAAAAGAAGCCTCAGCAGAAGCAAAAATATAAAATTTGGAGACCAAGTAGCAGCCTTGCAAATCTGTTCCACAGAAGCTTAATTTTCCACAGCCCTCGTGGAATGAGCAGTAATTTTCTCAGGAAGCTGCTGACCAGCAGTCTCATAAGAAAAACGAATCATACTTCTCAACCCTAGAGAAAGAGAAGTAGCAGTAGCTTTTTGACCCTTACATTTCCAGAGAAACAAACAAACAGGGCAGAAGATTGGCGAAAATCCTTAGTCGCCTGTAGGTAGAATTTCAGAGCACACACAACGTCCAGGTTATGCAACAAACATTCCTTATGGGGAGGAGGATTAGGACATAGAGAAGGAACAATTTCCTAATTAATATTTCTAACTGAAACCACTTTAGGAAGAAACCCCAACTTCGTACGAAGACCCGCCTTATCAGCATGAAAAATAAGATAAGGCAAGTCACATTGCAAAGCCAAGGGTTCCAAAACTCTCCGAGCAGAAGAGCTAGCAAAAAGAAACAAAACCTTCCAAGATAATAACTTAATATCTATGGAATGCAAAGGCTCAAACGGAGCCTGCTGCATAACTTTAAGAACAAGGTTAAAACTCCAAGGAGGAGCAACAGACTTAAACACATGCCTGATTCTGATCAGGGCCTGATTAAAAGGATTGAACATTTGACACATCCGCAACACGTTTGTGAAACAAAACAGATAATGCAGAAATCTGACCCTTTCAGAGTACTGACTGACAATCCCTTCTCCAGACCTTCCTGGAGAAAAGACAAAATCCTAACCCTACTCCAAGAGAAGCCCCAGGATTCACACCAATAAAGGTATTTACGCAATACCTTATAGTAACTCTTTCTAGCAACAGGCTTACGAGCCTGAATCATGGTCTCAATGACCGACTCAGAAAATCCATGCTTAGACAGAACTAAGTGTTTAATCTCCAAGAAGTCAGCTTCAGAGAAACAAGATTTGAACGAAGTAATAGACCCTGAGTTAGAAGGTCCTTCCTCAGAGGCAACCTCCAAGGTGGAAGAGATGACGACATCTTCACTAGGTCTGCATACCAGATCTTGCGAGGCCACGCAGGAGCTATTCAAATTACCTATGCTCTTTCCTGTTTGATACGAGCAATTACACGTGGAAGGAGTGCAAACGGAGGAAGCAGATATGCTAGACTGAAATCCCAAGGAACCGCTGGCTAGAGCATCTATCAGGGCGGGTGTGCGGATCTCTTGACCTTGAACCGTATTTTGGAAGCTTGGCGTTCTGCCAAGACGCCTTCAAATATAACTCCGGCATCCCCCATTTGAGAGTTAACCTGGAGAATACCTCCGGATGGAGAGCCCACTCCCTGGGATGAAATGTCTGTCTGCTCAGGAAATCCGCTTCCCAGTTGTCCACCCCTGGAATGTGAATGACAAACAGCAATTGTGAGCTTCAGCCCACTGAACAATCCGAGTCACCTCCATCATGGCTAAGGAACTGAGTTCCTCCTGATGGTTGATGTAAGTCACTGAGGTAATATTGTCCAACTGGAACCTGATAAACCGGGCAAAGGATAACTGAGGCCAAGCCATCAGAGCATTGTAAATCGCTCTCAACTTCAAGATCTTTATGGGGAGAACAGACTCCTCCCGAGTCCATAGCCCTTGTGCCTATAACGAGTTTCACACTGCTCCCCAGCCGATCAGGCTGGTGTCTGTGGTCACAAACACCAAGGAAGGTCTCCGGAAGCATGTGCCCTGAGACAGATGCTCCTGAGAAAACCACCACAGGAGAGTCTTTTGTCGACTGATCTAGATCTATCCTCTCCCCGTTCCATTGATTGAGCATGCATAACTGCAGAGCTCTCAAATGGAATTGAGCAAAGGGAATGATGTACATGGCAGCAGCAGACTTCAGAGAGGCAAGAGGATCTCAGGAACTTGTGATGATCCCTGTTAATGGGAACATGAAGATATGCATCCTTCAGGTCTATGGTTGTCATGAACTGACCCTCTTGGACTAAGGGAAGAATGGAACGAATAGTTTCCATCTTGAAGGACGGTACTCTGAGAAACTTGTCCGCAAATGGCGCCGCTCTGTTCTCAGCCAGAGAAGGAAGTGGAGACACGGATCAGTAAGAAAAATGAGATGCGCAATTAACAGTGCGCTCGTTTTAACCGCCGGCACAATTTTTTTTTTATTTTTTTTTAAACAAATGACATCAGCACATATTTAAAATTTGGATTTGTACTATAAAATCCTGATTCATCTTAATCCCACCTATGTCTATTCAAGCCGATATAAACAACTGATGCCCAGGCTAAGAGGCGGCGATTCCCTTGTACGTAGGCATTAACATAAAAAGAAATCACTCATAGATTACCAGTCACTTCTCAAACGGATCGTATACCACTTAGAGATTAAAAACTACAGCTCGACACTGAAAAGAAGGATAAAAATCATGAAAGTGTTAGTCTTCCCCAGAGGGTGTGTTTTTTAAACCATATCAGGAATCAAACCCAACAAGTTTCTCACATATCAGAAGTGCCTGAAACTGCCACATAAAATCCTTCCCCAAGGATTATAAAGTCACAATATAAACTGCATTCAAACTTTTCTAAGTGCAAGTCTCCTAACCTAGAAGACAAAAGCACTTATCTGCAGTCTAGCCGTCCGGCAGGAGGACAGCTTATAAGGCATGAAAGTACACATCTCCTCAGAGACCTGTAGAAAAAGAAAGAACAGAGTAAACCTACTCTGGCTTTCTATACTAGGGCAGCAAAATGTTAAGAAAACGCAACAAGGACCACCTTACAAGTTCCTAACTGCCTTAAAGCCACCACTACCCTACGGAAGAGATTAACGTGGAATACGGCTAGACCCAAAAAAATCTTCGCTTGTAGCAAAGGAAATAACATTTTCTTCAGACACCAGATCTTCACAACCTCCATTGACAGAGGCAAAGAGAATGACTGGGGTTTGTGGGAAGGGGAGTGATACTTAATAACTTTTCTGTGGTGCTTTTTGCCTCCTCCTGCTGGCCAGGAGTGATATTCCCAACAGTAATTGATGACGTTGTGGACTCACCATATCTGAGGAAAGAAAATAGATTGTTATTTATCTCACATCAAATAATTAATGACAGTAATAAATTAGTTTGCAACCACAAGTCATGTCCTATCCTGCCCATTCAGTGTTCTAATTAGAATGTTTTAGTCAATGAAGGGTTACAATTCACGTATTAAGGACTAGTCAGGTCATTACCAAAGCAACCCATGAAAGCATTGGTTGGGGAGAAAAAAAACTCCCAAGAAGGAAGAACAGTCTACAATAACTTGATTTAAAAAGCTGCTAGTAAAATGCAAATACATTAACACTGGTAGTAAAAAAAAAATGTCTGTTTTGTTATTCCACTGAGGCTCCACTGTACTTTGACCAAGATGGAAAAAGTATAGGATATAAGTTAGAGGCCTCCGAAAGTTAGGTTTAACCATGAGAGAATGGGGGTAATAGGGAATTGCTTCTGAAACACGTGAGGTCTACTGGATTTTTAGATAAGATACACTTGAACTCAGAGTAATGAAGAGATCAATTGGTCTGTTTTTTTTATTAAGATTCTGAAAATTATCTAAATGTGGCAATACCTTGCCTTTTTGTATAAATATGTTCTTTAACCTTTGTATGTATATATGTGTATGTATATATATATATATATATATATATATATATATATATATATATATATATATATATATACATACACATATATATATATATATATACACACACACACACATATACATATACACACACACACACACAACACAAAGTACAAAGAATGACAGTCCAGTGCCAAAATACCAGGCAATTCTTCTCTGAACAAGAGAAACAACAACCCCAGATGATCATTTAGGCCTTCTATGGGCCTCGACAGTGAGGTGCAGTTGTATCTCTCTAAGGGCATGTGTGCAATGAGTCTGGTTTCCCCCATTACTCTTAGGGAGACCCAAGAGTAATTTGCATAAATATCAGAAGAGAGAGAGCCGCAGTCCTGAGATAGAACAAAAGCTAGAATTACTTCCATGCCTGTTAATTTCCATTGCAACTCAGGGTGCATAGAGGAATATGGCTACACCTCAATGACGAGGTCCAATGAGGGCTGAAACGATCAATTGGGGTTGCTGTGTTCCTTCTTCAGAGAGGAATTGTCGGGTATTTCTTTGCTGGACTGACCGTAATAGGCAGGATCAGTCTGATATACTACAGGAAAGTTCTACTCTGTGAAAAGCATCACTGGGCTAAAAGAAGCTGAACCCCGGTGGTAAATCGCCATAGAACAGACTAACAATGGTATTGAGCCAGTTGTTCGTTCCAGTGAGTGCATCTCTCTCTCTCTATATATATACATACATACATACACACACATACATATATACATACACACACACATTGTCTTAATTCTTCGTGGCATAGATTCAACAAGGTGTTGGAAACATTCTTCAAAGTTTTTGGTCCATATTGACATGATAGCATCACGCAGTTGCTGCGGATTTGTCGGCCGCACATCCATGATGCGACTCTCCAGTTCCACCACATCCCAAAGGTACTCTATTGGATTGAGATCTGGTGATGGTGGAGGCCATTGGAGTTGAACTCATTGTCATGTTCAAGGAACCAGTTTGAGATGATTTAAACTTTGTGACATGGTGCATTATCCTGCTGGAAGTAGCCATCAGAAGATGGGTAAACTGTAGTCATAAAGGGATGGACATGGTCAGCAACAATACTCAGGTAGGCCATGGCATTTAAATTGATGCTCAATTGGTACTAAGGGGCCTAAAGTGTGCCAAGAAAATATTCCCCACACAATTACACACCACCACCAGCCTGAACCGTTGATACAAGGCAGGATGTATCCATGGCTTTCATGTTGTTTATGCCAAATTATGACCCTACCATATGAATGCTGCAGCTGAAATTGAGAGTCATCAGACCAGGCAACGTTTTTCCAGTCTTCTATTGTCCAAATTTGGTGAGCCTGTGCGAATTGTAGCCTCATTTTTCTGTTCTTAGCGGACAGGAGTGGCACTCGTGTAGTCTTCTGCTGCTGTAGCCCATCTGCTTCAAGGTTCTACATGTTGTGCATTCAGAGATGGTATTCTGCATAACTTGGATGTAACGAGTGGTTATTTGAATTATTTTTGCCTTTCTATCATCTCAAACCAGTCTGCCTATTCTCTTCTGATCTCTGACATCAACAAGGCATTTTCGTCAACACCAACTGCAGCTCACTAGATATTCTCACTTTTTTGACCATTCTCTGTAAACCCTAGAGATGGTTGTGCGTGAAAATACCAGTAGATCACCATTTTTTTAAAATACTCTGACCAGCCCGTCTGGCACCAACAACCATGCCACGTTCAAAGTCACTTAAATCCCCATTCTGATGCTTCTTCACCATGTCTAGATGCCTAAAGGCCATGCGATTGGCTAATTATCAATTCGCAATACCGGTTACCAAACAATTGAACAGAATATATATATACACACACATATACACACACATGTACATACATATATATATATATATATATATATATATATATATATAATCTGAATAGGAATAAGCACTCACTGGATTTCAAAACAACAAATATTTATTTGGCAGTGACGTTTCGGGGCATTCACCCCTTCCTCAGACAACCCAAAATGTGAAACAAACAAAGTTAAATAGTAACTCAAGCCCCTCCCCCATCAATTTTCAGCCAATCAAAATACATCCAATGCAATCAATAGGGGATGTATATTACACAACCACAATTACATTTCTGTACAAAATCAATAAAGTGTATGCTTGTACAAAGCACATGTGTGATATAACCATATAAAGTGTATTATGTTACAGTGTCAGTGACAGTGAAGTGGACGGCTATGGAGTGTGCCAATAGATAATGAAAATGCATCTGCCTACTTATAATACATTCTATGAACAAAACTTAAGGAGTATATTAGACATGCTGTTACCAAGAGCCGTAACTTATTTATACCACCTATACACTACTTAGAAACATTTATTCACTTAGCTGTAAGGCAACTTACTGTGTATCAAACAGCATATGAGTCATCATAAGCAGTGCATACTCCGCCATCAGTTAACACGCTAGCTACCGCATGGTCGGAGGGGGCGTGTCAGCATCCGGGTTAGCATCTTGGCTCGCTGCTGAAGATCCAAACACTGAGCGGTGTTATGTGTTGCCATAGCAACCTGTCCAGGCGTCATCAGCCACACCAGATCGAGGCTGTACTGCGTAAGTCTATAACAGGTCACCATGGCAACCATAAACAATGCCATAATTTATACACAGCTGCTGTCATAATAGGATCGCATATCACTACGTGTTGATGTGACAACTAGATATGTAATTAGTTATAAACTAGCGCATTGAGGATTGTCAAGTGAATAAATCTATACTACCAGCGGTGGTGGGGATTAAGGCTCACTGTTGTATAATATATTAAAAGAAATCTCTAAGATTATACTCGGTGTGATCAAATTCTTCCTAAGGGAATCAAAGGTTAAGGGAACTATAGCCATCAATTAGTCAAACAAACTCTAACTCAAATCTAAGAGTCATGTATTCTAATGTTACACAGACTAGAATATGGATAAACAAAAAGGTCCAATTCTGGATCTACCGACTTGGTCACAGTATCGTGGCTGGGTCTAAGATTATTGGTCTAGAATCACCCCGAAATAGACATTTATGAAGTGTATTGGGGATACTCTAAATCCTATAGTAACTATAGTATTTTGGTGGGGGTCTATGCCTATAGATTAGTGAGATATACAGATCACAACATAAATCTAAATAATCTCAAGGCCAAATTAACTAACTTGGTGCATTCATTGTTAAAAGCCTGATAGTATGGAAATATATTATTAAAGTCCTACCTGAGAGTGGAGCTTCGTGTCTCCCAGAGTATGGTCTTACAAATGGTGTTTAGTAGGTAGGTACATGGACTCTCACTAATACATGGGATGTTTATAAACATCCTGCCCGTAGTATCCCTAAGGGGGTACTACAGGAAACAATGCCAGTCCACATTTGTGTTCAATCCTCCTGGATGTACTGTTCCAAGTTTATGAATCCACTTGGCCTCAATTTGTAGGAGTTTCTTCTTTCTGTTGCCTCCCCGTATCAAAGGTGGTACATGATCAATAAGTACGAAGCGCAAGTCTTTCACAGTGTGGTTCTTCTGTAGAAAGTGGCGTGCCACCGGTTGTTCTGATGTACCATCCTTAAGTGCAATCCTGATGGCACTCCGATGGTTAGCCATCCTCTTCTTAATGTCGTCATCCGTCTTACCGACGTAATACATCCCACATGTGCAATTCAACAGGTAAACTACGAATGGGGTAGAGCAAGTTAGATGGTGTTGAATCTTAAAGCTCTGGTTTGTGTGCGGATGATGGAAGGTTTTGCTCTGAATCATCGAGTTGCACGTTGTGCATCCAAGGCACTTGAAGCATCCCTGTTTCTTAGATTTTAGCCAGGTATCCTTGATGTAGGCATGTCTTGGATCCGTGATCATCAACATATCTTGGAGGTTGCGCCCTCTTTTATATCCCAGTCTTGGTGGGGAGAATTCTTTGAAAGGTAATTGTTGGTCTGTGGTTAGTAGATCCCAGTGTTCCCTCACTGCTTGTGCTACAATCCCAATATTGGGTGAATATGTCATAGTGCAAGTCATCCGTTTTTCAACAGGTTTCCTTCTTCCTGAGTTTAGCAGGGTACTCCTTTCCGTATCCTTAGCTATTTTGTGAGCTTTCTGAATGGTTGGATAGGAGTATCCCCTCTGAAGGAATTTGTTTGACATTTCTTCTAGCTGTCTTTCACCTTTGTTCCTTATAGAGTTGTTCCTCACCACTCGGTAGAGTTGTGCCAGTGGAATGGCTCTAATGAGAGATCTAGGATGGCTACACACACACTATATATACAGTATCTCACAAGTGTGAGTACACCTCTCCCATTTTTGTAAAAATTTTATTATATCCTTTCATGTGACAGCACTGAAGAAATGACACTTTGTTACAATGTAAAGTAGTGAGTACACAGCCTGTATAAAAGTGTAAATTTGCTGTCCCCTCAAAATAACTCAACACACAGCCATTAATGTCTAAACCATTGGCAACAAAAGTGAGTACACCCCTAAGAGGAAATGTCTGAATTGGGCCCAAAGTATCAATATTTTGTGTGGCCACCATTATTTTCCAGCACTGCCTTAACCATCTTGGGCATGGAGTTCACCAGAACTTCACTGGAGTCGTCTTCCACTCCTCCATGACGACATCACGGAGCTGGTGGATGTTAGAGACCTTGTGCTCCCCCCACCTTCCGTTTGAAGATGCCCCACAGATGCTCAATAGGATTTAGGTCTGGAGATATGCTTGGCCAGTCTATCACCTTTACCCTCAGCTTCTTTAGCAAAGGCAGTGGTCATCTTGGAGATGCGTTTGGGGTCATTAATATGTTGGAATACTGCCCTGTGGCCCAGTCTCCGAAAGGAGGGGATCATGCTCTGCTTCAGTATGTCACAGTGCATGTTGGCATTCATGGTCCCCTCAATGAACTGTAGCTCCCCAGTGCCGGCAGCACTCATGCAGGCCCAGACCATGACACTCCCACCACCATGCTTGAATGTAGGCACTTGTCAAAGACACTTGTCTTTGTACTCCTCACCTGGTTGCCGCCACACACGCTTGACACCATCTGAACCAAATAGGTTTATCTTGCTCTAATCAGACCACAGGACATGGTTCCAGTAATCCTTGTCCTTAGCCTGCTTTTCTTCAGCAAACTGTTTGCAGGCTTTCTTGTGCATCATCTTTAGAAGAGGCTTCCTTCTGGGATGACAGCCACGCAGACTAATTTGATGCAGTGTGCGGAGTATGGTCTAAACACTGACAGGCTGATCCCCTACCCCTATAACCTCTGCAGCAATGCTGGCAGCACTCATAGGTCTATTTCCCAAAGACAATCTCTGGATATGATGCTGATCATATGCACTCAATTTCTTTGGTCGACCATGGCTAGGCCTGTTCTGAGTGGAACCTGTCCTGTGAAACCGCTGTATTGTCTTGCCCACCGTGCTGCAGCTCAGTTTCCGGGTCTTGGCAATCTACTTATAACATAGGTCATCTTTATGTAGAGCAACAATTCTGTTTTCAGATCCTCAGAGAGTTCTTTGCCATGAGGTGCCATGTTGAACTTACAGTGACCAGTATGAGAAAGTGTGAGAAAGATAACACCAAATTTAACACACCTGCTACCCATTCACACCTGAGACCTTGCAACACTAATGAGTCACATGATACCGGGGAGGGAAAATGGCTAATTGAGCCCAATTTGGACATTTCCTCTTAGGGGTGTATTTACTTTTGTTGCCAACGGTTTAGACATTAATGGCTGTGTGTTGAGTTATTTTGAGGGGACAGTAAATTTTCACTGCTATACAGGCTGTACACTCACTACTTTACATTGTAGCAAAGTGGCATTTCCTCAGTGTTGTCACATGAAAGGATATAAGAAAATATTTACAAAAATGTGAGGGGTGTACTCACTTTTGTGAGATACTGTACACACACACACACATATATATATATATATATATATATATATATATATATATATATATATATATAACCCCCCCCCCCACTGGCTGTCATAAGTTTTCTATGTATATGGTTAAGGTATGGATTGGAAAGAGTTAAATGAGCTATATATAGTAACAGAGGCTATAACATCATCATCCCATGATTAAGTGTATAACTTTGTGAGTTTTTTTTATGTGGATCCGCAATGCAAAACCAATAAAGGTATTGTTTTATTTTTGAAGAGGCTACATCTTTGATTATTCTACATGACATACATCTATACTCACATGCACACACTCCAACACACCAGTGCTCTCACCTGCTAACATGCATCTATACTCACGTGCACACACTCCAGCATGCACTTATGCACACCAGTGCTCACGTCTGCTAACATGCATCTATACTCACCTGTACACAATCGTACACACCAGTGCTCACGTCTGCTAACATGCATCTATATTCACCTGTACACACTCGTACACACCAGTGCTCACGTCTGCTAACATGCATCTATACTCACCTGTACACACCAGTGTTCACGTCTGCTAACATGCATCTATACTCACCTGCACACACTCGTACACACCAGTGCTCACGTCTGCTAACATGCATCTATACTCGCCTGCACATACTTATACATCCATATTCCAATATCACAGTAAGCTTGGTGGCTATTGTGAAGTTCACATCACTTAATTGGGGCTATAGCCTTCTAGCGCTACCACTAGTATGGTTTCCCTGCGCCAAGTCCGCATTGCCCAAGTTGCTCTTCATTCTGCCACCACTAGAACAGGTTTGGCATATAAGACACATTTGCAGGACGCTTTTACAGCAAAAAACACCCTTTATATGTCAAAAAACATAATTTATGCTTACCTGATAAATTTATTTCTCTTGTAGTGTATTCAGTCCACGGATCATCCATTACTTATGGAATATATATTCTCCTTCCCAACAGGAAGTTGCAAGAGTCCACCCACAGCAAAGCTGCTATATAGCTCCTCCCCTAACTGCCATATTCAGTCATTCGACCGAAAACATGCAGAGAAAGGAAAAACCATAGGGTGCAGTGGTGACTGTAGTTCAAATGAAAAAATTACCTGCCTTAAAGTGACAGGGCGGGCCGTGGACTGAATACACTACAAGAGAAATAAATTTATCAGGTAAGCATAAATTATGTTTTCTCTTGTTAAGTGTATCCAGTCCACGGATCATCCATTACTTATGGAATACCAATACCAAAGCTAAAGTACACGGATGATGGGAGGGACAAGGCAGGTATTTAAACGGAAGTTACCACTGCCTGTAAAAAAAAAAAAACCTTTCTCCCAAAAATAGCCTCCGAAGAAGCAAGGTATCAAATTTGTTAAATTTGAAAAAGTATGAAGCGCAGACCAAGACTCTGTCTTGTAAATCTGTTCAACAGAAGCCACATTTAAAAAAGGCCCAAGTGAAAACCACAGCTCTAGTAGAATGAGCTGCAATCCCTTCAGGAGGCTGCTGTCCAGCAGTCTCATAAGCTAAATGAATTATGCTTTTTAACCAAAAAGACAGAGAGGCTGCTGAAGTCTTTTGACCTCTCTTCTGTCCAGAATAGACAACAAACAAGGTGAACGTTTGATGAAAACTGTAGTAGCTTGTAAGTAAAACTTTAAAGAACAAACCACGTCCAATATTGTGTAATAGACGTTCCTTCTTTGAGGAAGGATTAGGATACAAGCATGGAACAACTATCTCTTGAGTGATGTTCTTGTTAGATACCACCTTAGGAAAAAACCCAGGTTGGTACGCAGGACTACCTTATCCGTACGAAGGACCAGATAAGGAGAATCACATTGTAACACAGATAACTTGGAGACTCTACGAGTCGAGGAAAAAGCTACCCAAAAGGAACTTTCCAAGATAAAGATTGATATCTATGGAACAAAAAAGGTTCAAACGTTACTTCTTGAAGAGCCTTAAGAACCAGGTTTAAGCTCCATGGTGGAGCAACAGTTTTAAACACAGGCTTGGATCTAACCAAAGCCTGACCAAATGCCTGAACGTCTAGAATACCTGCCAGACGCTGGTGCAAAAAAATAGACAGAGTAAAAATCTGTCCCTTTTAAGGAATTAGCTGACAACCCTTTTCTCAAAAACATCTTGGAGAAAAGATAATATCCCGGGAATCCAGGCTTTACTCCATGAGTAACCCTTGGATTCATAACAATCAGATATTTACACCATATCTATGTTCAATTTTCCTAGAGACAGGCTTTCATGTCTGTATTAAGGTATCAATGACTGACTCGGAGAAGCCATGCTTTGATAACATCAAGCGTTCAGTCTCCAGGCAGTCCATCTCAGATTGATTCTATTTAGATGGTTGAAAGGACCCTGAGGTAGAGGGACCTGTCTCAGAAGCAGAGACCATGATGGAAAGGATGACATGTCCACCAGATCTGCATACCAGGTCCTGCGTGGCTATGCAGGCGCTGTCAAAAACACCAAAGCCCTCTCCTGCTTGGTCTTGACCTCCGAAGGAAATCCCACTCCCCCGGAAGAAAAATCTGACGACTTAGAAAATCCACCTCCCAGTTCTCAACACCTGGGATATGGATAGCTGATAGACAAGAGTGAGTCTCTGTCCAGTGAATTATTGTAAGACTTCTAACATCACTAGGGAACTTCTGTTCCCCCTTGATGGCTGATGTAAGCCACAGTCGTGTATATTGTCCGACTGAGTATGATGTACCTCAGAGTTGCTAACTGAGGCCAAGTCTGAAGAGCATGGAATATCACTCCCAGAATATTTATTAGAAGGAGGGTCTCCTCCTAAGTCCACTATCCCTGAGCCTTCAGGGAGTTCCAGACTGCATCCCAACCTAAAAGGCTGGCATCCATTGTAACAATTGTCCCATCTGACCTGCGGAAGGTCATACCCTTGGACAGATGGAGCCGACATAGTCACCAGAGAAGAGAATCTCTGGTCTCTTGGTCCAGGTTCAACAGGGGGACAAATCTGTGTAATCCCCGTTCCTCTGACTGAGCATGCATAGTTGCAGCGGTCTGAAATGTAGACGTGCAAACGGTACTATGTCCCTTGCCGCTACCTATTAAGCCGATTTCATTCATGTACTGAGCCACCGAAGGGCGCGGATGGGATGAAAAACACAGCAGAAATTTAGAAACTTTGACAACCTGGACTCCGTCAGGTAAATTTTCATTTCTACAGAATCTATCAGAGTCCCTAGGAGGGAAACCCTTGAGATTGGGGATAGAGAACTCTTTCCTTGTTCACTTTCCACCCATGTGATCTCAGAAATGCCAGTACTACGTCCGTATGAGACTTGGCAATTTGGATGTTTGACGCCTGTATCAGGATGTCGTCTAACTAAGGGGCCACTTCTATGCCCCGCGGCCTAAGGACCGCCAAAGCGACCCCAGAACCTCCATAAAGATTCTTGGGGCTGTAGATATCCCAAAGGAAAGAGCTACAAACTGGTAATGCCTGTCTAGAAAGGCAAACCTGAAAAACAAAGGTGATCTTTATGCATCACAATGTGAGGATAAGCATCCTTCAAATCCATTGTAGTCCTCTATTGACTCTCCTGGATCATAGTTAAGATGGTACGAATAGTTTCCATCTTAAATGACGGAATTCTGAGGAATTTGTTTAAGATCTTTAGATCCAAAATAGGTCTGAAGGTTCCCTCACCTTGGGAACCACAAACAGATTTGAGTAAAACTCTGTCCCTGTTCCTCTCTTGGAACTGGATGGATCTCGTACACAATGTAAGAATGCCTCCTTCTTTATCTGGTTTGCAGATAATTGTGAAAGGCGAAATCTCCCCTTTTTTTGGGGGGGGGATCTTTGAAATCCAGAAGATATCTCTGGGATATAAATTCCAATGCCTAGGGATCCTGGGCATCTCTTGCCATCGCCCGGGCGAAGAATGAAAGTCTGCCCCCTATAGGATCCGTTACCGGATAGGGGTCCGTTCCTTCATGCTGCCTTAGAGGCAGCAGCAGGCTCCTTGGCCTGCTTATCTTTGTTCCAGGTCCAATTGTCTCCAGACCGCCTTGGACTGAGCAAAAATGCCCTCTTGTTTTGCCTTAGAGGAAGTGGATGCCACACCTGCCCTGAAGTTTTAAAAGGCACGAAAATTAGACCTTTTTTGGCCCTTGATTCCTATCCTGAGGAAGGGCATGACCTTTTCCTCCAGTGATATAAGCAATAATCTCCTTCACACCAGGCCCGAATAGGGTCTGCCCCTTGAAGGGAAGTTAAGTAGCTTATTTATTAAAGTCACGACAGCTGACCATGATATAAGCCATAGCGCTCTGCGCGCCAGTATAGTAAAAAACAGAATTCTAAGCCGTTAGTCTAGTCAAATGAACAAAGGCATCAGAAAACAAAGGAATTGGCTAGCATAAGCTTGTCAAATATATTCATCCAATGGAGTCGCTAACTGTAAAGCCTCATCAAGAGACTCAACCCAGAACGCCGCAGCAGCAGTGACAGAAGCAATGTATGCAAGGGGCTGCAGGATAAAACCCTGTTGAATAAATATTTTTTATCCATTGGATCTAAAAAGCACAACTGTCCTCGCCAGAGGTAGTGGTACGCTTAGCTAGAGTAGAAACTCTTCTCTCCACCTTAGGAACTGTCTGCCAGAAGTCCCGTGTGGTGGTAACTATTAGAAAACATTCTTCTAAAAAATAGGAGGGGAAGAGAACGGCACACCTGGTCTATCCCATTCCTTATTTAAAAAAAAAAAAAAATTTTTAGTAAACCTCTTTAGGTATTGGAAAAACATCAGTACACACCGGCACTGCATATTATTTATCCAGTCTACACAATTTCTCTGGCCCTGCGATTGTACACATTCATTCAGAGCAGCCAAAGCCTCCCTGAGCAACAAGTGGAGGTTCTCAAGCATAAATTTTAAATGTAGAAATATCAGAATCAGGTTAAATCATCTTCCCTGAGTCAAAAAAAAATCACCCACAGACTAAGCATATTGTGAGGTAGTATCATACATGGTTCTTAAAGCGTCTGTATGCTCTGTATCTACCCCCAGAGCTATCTGCTTTCCTTTAATTTCAGGTAGTCTGACTAATACTGCTGCCAGAGTATTATTCACCACCTTTGCCATGTCTTGTAAAATAAACGCTATGGACGCCCTTGATGTACTTGGCGCCATTTGAGCGTGAGTCCCTGAAGCGGGAGTCAAAGGGTCTGACACATGGGGAGAGTTAATCGGCATAACTTTCCCCTCGACAGAATCCCCTGGTAAAATAAACGCTATGGGTGCCCTTGATGTACTTGGCGCCATTTGAGCGTGAGTCCCTAAAGCGGGAGTCAAAAGGTCTGACACGTGGGGAGAGTTAGTCGGCATAACTACCCCCACGACAGAATCCTCTGGTGATAATGTTTTTAAAGACAAAAAATGATCTTTATTGTTTAACATGAAATCCGTACATCTGGTACACATTCTAAGATGGGGTTCCACCATGGCTTTAAAACATAATGAACACAGAGCTTCCTCTATGTCAGACATGTTAGAACAGACTAATAATGAGACTAATAAGCTTGGAAAACACTTTAAATCAAGTTAACAAGCAAATATATAAAATGTTACTGTGCCTTTAAGAGAAACAAATTTTGTCAAAATTTGAAAAACAGTGAAAAAAGGCAGTAAAACAAACGAAATTTTTAAAGTACATGTAATAAGGTAACAGAGCATTGTACCCACTTGCAAATGGATGATTAACCCCTTAATGCAAAAAACAGATCAAAAAAACGACAGACGTTTTTAAAAACAGACACAACAAAACTGCCACAGCAGAGCTGTGGATTACCTTCCCTATAAACAATTTTGGAAGTCTTTTTAGCCCTTTAGAAATGTCCTGTAGTATTCATGGGACTGCTGAGGGAATCTGGATAATTCATTTTGTAATTTTAACTGTGAAAAAAAGCGCTAAATTAGGCCCCTCCCACTCATATTACAACAGTGGGAAGCTTCAGTTAACTGTTTCTATGCAAAATTTAAGCCAGCCATGTGGAAAAAACTTAGGCCCCAATAAGTTTTATCACCAAACATATGTTAAAAACGATTAAACATGCCAGCAAATGTTTTAAAACACATTTTTACAAGAGTATGTATCTCTATTAATAAGCCTGATACCAGTCGCTTTTACTGCATTTAAGGCTATACCAACATTACAGTGTTATCACCAATGTACGTTAAAAAACGTTTAAACATGCCAGCAAACGTTTTAAAACACATTTTTATAAGAGTATGTATCTCTATTAATAAGCCTGATACCAGTCGCTATCGCTGCATTTAAGGCTTTACTTACATTACTTCGGTATCAGCAGTATTTTCTTAGTCAATTCCATTCCTAGAAAAATATTTTACTGCACATACCTTATCTGCAGGAAAACCTGCACGCCATTCCCCCTCTGAAGTACCTCACTCCTCAGAATGTGTGAGAACAGCAAATGGATCTCAGTTACGTCTGCTAAGATCATAGAAAAACGCAGGCAGATTCTTCTTCCAAATACTGCCTGAGAAAAACAGCACACTCCGGTGCCATTTAAAAATAACAAACTTTTGATTGAAGAATAAACTAAGTATAAATCACCACAGACTCTCACGACCTCCTATCTATGTTGAGGCTTGCAAGAGAATGACTGAATATGGCAGTTAGGGGAGGAGCTATATAGCGGCTTTGTTGTGGGTGGACTCTTGCAACTTCCTGTTGGGAAGGAGAATATATATTCCATAAGTAATGGATGATCCGTGGACTGGATACACTTAACAAGAGAAACAAGGTATTTAACCTTTTCCACACAGAGAGATGATTGTAACAACAACAACATGTTTTCACATTTTCTATTCTTTAAAAGCAAGATGGCTATTTTTTTAATACTGTAAGTGTAGAGCTTAACAAATGTGCATGTTTATACTTTGTTCTTCTCTCTGTACATATGCACTGTATTATAAACATCCTCCCGAAATACACTGATTGAATAAAAAAAATAAAAAAAAGAGGAGAAAACAATCACCACCCCTAGACTGCAAGTAACTGTTTTTTTGTGTGTAAGAGAATCATGTCTAAAAGAACCCCAAAAACGTACCCAATTGCTACTTCAGATTTAATAACATGACAGACCTAGTATGAAAGCAGATGCAAATGAAGAGTATGGATTTATATGAAGTCTAAAGTGACCTCTCTCCTCTTATAAACAAGTGTCACGATAATGTCATGAAGTAAAGTGACTGGTGAGCAGATGTTGCATTAAGTTGCTGTACAGTGATTTAACATCACTTAATGTGCAGGATATAGACGCAGGCTTCATTATTTAGCTTTTCTTCTCTCTCCTGAGAGCAATAGGCAGCGAGAGATAATCATCACATCCTACAGAATCCTATCCTGTCCATCTATTTTACAGAATGGACTGTCACAGTAAAGTCATTTTGTGCTGCTTGACTTGTGGTTCTCCGTATATATTTGCTTTAATTTATGCACAAAACTATATGCAACACAACAGGTTTACTATAAAATAATGTTAACATACTCAGGACAAGTTCTGGGTTGTTAAAACGCTAATACAAGTGTCGCAAACTTCTGACAAAATGACACAAAATTAAAACGCATATGAATGCTTGTGTGTTGTGATACCGATACTTTTTACTGTGAAGAATATATGCGTATCATGTGCATGCACATGAAAATGCTGCGCATGTATATAGTGATGATTTGGTGCCAGTGCTAATGAATACATGCAACACCATCACTGTAAAAAGGCTCAGTGATTAAATTGCACAGGGCACATGTACAAATCTCCTCTGCCGACAGGGGGTCAGTTGACTGCAAAGTAGATTCTTGGAGATATCAAAATGCCCTGTTGACAATCCCGCTACCCCTGCTTCAAAAAAAACTTCTCCCGCTCACTTCCTCTTACAGTCTGTCACAATTGACTGACACTCCCACTCACAAAGATGGACACACCCTTGATCTGATTTTCAGCTATCGATGCGCTCTCTCAAACTTCACAAATTGCTTTTCCTCTTTCTGACCATCTCCTCCTCACTTCACAGCATTTCATACCACTCTCCCGCCATCTAACCCTCACACCAAACTCCATATAACAATTAAGTCACTAGATCACCAACATCTGTATCTCTTTAACCGCTTCTCTCTTCCATCTCCTCCCTTTCCTGTCCTAACCAATCTGTCACTACAACTCAATGGTTACAAAGGTCCATGACAATTTGTCCCCTCCTACCATACTAAGGAAGAAGTTTCTGTCCTATCTTACTCTCCCCTCGATCCCATTAGCCTAACAACTAACTCCCCTCCCTCTCTCATACTCTTACTCCAATCCTCTCCTTCAGCACTGGTATATTTCCCTCATCCCTTAAACATGCACTAATTACACCTATCCTCAAAAAAAACATCTCTTGATTCAACCTCTCCATCCAACTACCACCGTATTTTCCTACTCCCCCTTGCCTCAAAACATCCGTACAGGCTTGTATATACACGTTTATCACATTATCATTAAGGATACTAATGAACAACTTACAGCCATTTCTTTCTGTAAATCATTCTCAATCTGTCTGCAGCCTTTGATACTGTTGACCACCCTCTCTTCCTCCAAAGCCTTCAATCCTTCGGCATTTGCGGCACAGCCCTTTTGTGGTTCTCCTCCTACCTGTCTAACCATAAATTTAGTGTAGACTTTTCTGGTCCATCCTCTGCCCCTTCACCACTTTCTGTTGGGGTAACACAAGGCTCTGCCCTTGGTCCCCTTCTCTTCTCAATCAATATGTCATCCTTAGGTTCCTTAATGTACCACAGGTTTCAATATCATTTGTATGCTGGTGACACCCAAATCTACCTCTCTGTGCCAGACCTATTCCCTTCCGTGCTAACTCGTGTCACTAGTCTTTCTAATATTTCATCTTGGATGTCCTCTCACAAACTTCAAGGGACAGCATACACCAATTTTCATATAACTGCATGTAATAGACACTACTATAAAGAATTATATGCACAGATGCTGATCTAAAATCCATTTTAAAGGCTTTTAAAAACTTACTTTGAAGCTCCCAGTTTAGCACTTTTGATTAGGTTGACTGGAACACCCAGTCAAAGCAGACACTCCTTCTCCCCACTTCCTCTGCATATGAAAAGACCCTTTACACAAACAGGAGCAAGCTGAAGTAGGTATACATTAGTATTCTCCTTAAACTTTGGGGCTTAGTTAGGAGTCTGAAAATCATCACCATGCAATTTACAAATAAGCAAAACTATACATTTAAAAAAAAAAAAAAAAACTGTATGGGCTATATAAATGGATCATCTACAAAACAGTTATTCAAAGAACAATCTAGTGTATAATGTCCCTTTAAGCTAAAATTCTCTAATAACAGAACTCCTTATTTCCCCCTTCATCCAAAAACATAATTTATGTAAGAACTTACCTGATAAATTCATTTCTTTCATATTAGCAAGAGTCCATGAGCTAGTGACGTATGGGATATACATTCCTACCAGGAGGGGCAAAGTTTCCCAAACCTCAAAATGCCTATAAATACACCCCTCACCACACCCACAATTCAGTTTAACGAATAGCCAAGAAGTGGGGTGATAAAAAAGTGCGAAAGCATATAAAATAAGGAATTGGAATAATTGTGATTTATACAAAATCATAACCACCACAAAAAAAGGGCGGGCCTCATGGACTCTTGCTAATATGAAAGAAATGAATTTATCAGGTAAGTTCTTACATAAATTATGTTTTCTTTCATGTAATTAGCAAGAGTCCATGAGCTAGTGACGTATGGGATAATGATTACCCAAGATGTGGATCTTTCCACACAAGAGTCACTAGAGAGGGAGGGATAAAATAAAGACAGCCAATTCCTGCTGAAAATAATCCACACCCAAAATAAAGTTTAATGAAAAACATAAGCAGAAGATTCAAACTGAAACCGCTGCCTGAAGTACTTTTCTACCAAAAACTGCTTCAGAAGAAGAAAATACATCAAAATGGTAGAATTTAGTAAAAGTATGCAAAGAGGACCAAGTTGCTGCTTTGCAAATCTGATCAACCGAAGCTTCATTCCTAAACGCCCAGGAAGTAGAAACTGACCTAGTAGAATGAGCTGTAATCCTTTGAGGCGGAGTTTTACCCGACTCAACATAGGCAAGATGAATTAAAGATTTCAACCAAGATGCCAAAGAAATGGCAGAAGCTTTCTGGCCTTTTCTAGAACCGGAAAAGATAACAAATAGACTAGAAGTCTTTCGGAAAGATTTAGTAGCTTCAACATAATATTTCAAAGCTCTAACAACATCCAAAGAATGCAACGATTTCTCCTTAGAATTCTTAGGATTAGGACATAATGAAGGAACCACAATTTCTCTACTAATGTTGTTGGAATTCACAACTTTAGGTAAAAATTCAAAAGAAGTTCGCAACACCGCCTTATCCTGATGAAAAATCAGAAAAGGAGACTCACAAGAAAGAGCAGATAATTCAGAAACTCTTCTGGCAGAAGAGATGGCCAAAAGGAACAAAACTTTCCAAGAAAGTAATTTAATGTCCAATGAATGCATAGGTTCAAATGGAGGAGCTTGAAGAGCCCCCAGAACCAAATTCAAACTCCAAGGAGGAGAAATTGACTTAATGACAGGCTTTATACGAACCAAAGCTTGTACAAAACAATGAATATCAGGAAGAATAGCAATCTTTCTGTGAAAAAGAACAGAAAGAGCAGAGATTTGTCCTTTCAAGGAACTTGCGGACAAACCCTTATCTAAACCATCCTGAAGAAACTGTAATATTCTCGGTATTCTAAAAGAATGCCAAGAAAAATGATGAGAAAGACACCAAGAAATATAAGTCTTCCAGACTCTATAATATATCTCTCGAGATACAGATTTACGAGCCTGTAACATAGTATTAATCACAGAGTCAGAGAAACCTCTTTGACCAAGAATCAAGCGTTCAATCTCCATACCTTTAAATTTAAGGATTTCAGATCCTGATGGAAAAAAGGACCTTGAGACAGAAGGTCTGGTCTTAACGGAAGAGTCCACGGTTGGCAAGAGGCCATCCGGACAAGATCCGCATACCAAAACCTGTGAGGCCATGCCGGAGCTACCAGCAGAACAAACGAGCATTCCTTCAGAATCTTGGAGATTACTCTTGGAAGAAGAACTAGAGGCGGAAAGATATAGGCAGGATGATACTTCCAAGGAAGTGATAATGCATCCACTGCCTCCGCCTGAGGATCCCGGGATCTGGACAGATACCTGGGAAGTTTCTTGTTTAGATGGGACGCCATCAGATCTATTTCTGGAAGTTCCCACATTTGAACAATCTGAAGAAATACCTCTGGGTGAAGAGACCATTCGCCCGGATGCAACGTTTGGCGACTGAGATAATCCGCTTCCCAATTGTCTATACCTGGGATATGAACCGCAGAGATTAGACAGGAGCTGGATTCCGCCCAAACCAAAATTCGAGATACTTCTTTCATAGCCAGAGGACTGTGAGTCCCTCCTTGATGATTGATGTATGCCACAGATGTGACATTGTCTGTCTGAAAACAAATGAACGATTCTCTCTTCAGAAGAGGCCAAAACTGAAGAGCTCTGAAAATTGCACGGAGTTCCAAAATATTGATCGGTAATCTCACCTCCTGAGATTCCCAAACTCCTTGTGCCGTCAGAGATCCCCACACAGCTCCCCAACCTGTGAGACTTGCATCTGTTGAAATTACAGTCCAGGTCGGAAGCACAAAAGAAGCCCCCTGAATTAAACGATGGTGATCTGTCCACCACGTTAGAGAGTGTCGAACAATCGGTTTTAAAGATATTAATTGAGATATCTTTGTGTAATCCTTGCACCATTGATTCAGCATAGAGCTGAAGAGGTCGCATGTGAAAACGAGCAAAGGGGATCGCGTCCGATGCAGCAGTCACAAGACCTAGAATTTCCATGCATAAGGCTACCGAAGGGAATGATTGTGACTGAAGGTTTTGACAAGCTGCAATCAATTTTAGACGTCTCTTGTCTGTTAAAGACAGAGTCATGGACACTGAATCTATCTGGAAACCCAGAAAGGTTACCCTTGTCTGAGGAATCAAAGAACTTTTTGGTAAATTGATCCTCCAACCATGATCTTGAAGAAACAACACAAGTCGATTCGTATGAGATTCTGCTAAATGTAAAGACTGAGCAAGTACCAAGATATCGTCCAAATAAAGAAATACCACAATACCCTGTTCTCTGATTACAGACAGAAGGGCACCGAGAACCTTTGAAAAAATTCTTGGAGCTGTAGCTAGGCCAAACGGTAGAGCCACAAACTGGTAATGCTTGTCCAGAAAAGAGAATCTCAGGAACTGATAATGATCTGGATGAATCGGAATATGCAGATATGCATCCTGTAAATCTATTGTGGACATATAATTCCCTTGCTGAACAAAAGGCAAGATAGTCCTTACAGTTACCATCTTGAACGTTGGTATCCTTACATAACGATTCAATATTTTTAGATCCAGAACTGGTCTGAAGGAATTCTCCTTCTTTGGTACAATGAAGAGATTTGAATAAAACCCCATCCCCTGTTCCGGAACTGGAACTGGCATAATTACTCCAGCCAACTCTAGATCTGAAACACAATTCAGAAATGCTTGAGCTTTCACTGGATTTACTGGGACACGGGAAAGAAAAAATCTCTTTGCAGGAGGTCTCATCTTGAAACCAATTCTGTACCCTTCTGAAACAATGTTCTGAATCCAAAGATTGTGAACAGAATTGATCCAAATTTCTTTGAAAAAACGTAACCTGCCCCCTACCAGCTGAGCTGGAATGAGGGCCGCACCTTCATGTGGACTTAGAAGCAGGCTTTGGCTTTTTAGCAGGCTTGGATTTATTCCAGACTGGAGATGGTTTCCAAACTGAAACTGCTCCTGAGGATGAAGGATCAGGCTTTTGTTCTTTGTTGAAACGAATGGAACGAAAACGATTATTAGCCCTGTTTTTACCTTTAGATTTTTTATCCTGTGGTAAAAAAGTTCCTTTCCCACCAGTAACAGTTGAGATAATGGAATCCAACTGAGAACCAAATAATTTGTTACCCTGGAAAGAAATGGAAAGTAGAGTTGATTTAGAAGCCATATCAGCATTCCAAGTCTTAAGCCATAAAGCTCTTCTAGCTAAAATAGCTAGAGACATAAACCTGACATCAACTCTGATAATATCAAAAATGGCATCACAGATAAAATTATTAGCATGCTGAAGAAGAATAATATCATGAGAAACAGAATTTATGTTTACCTGATAAATTACTTTCTCCAACGGTGTGTCCGGTCCACGGCGTCATCCTTACTTGTGGGATATTCTCTTCCCCAACAGGAAATGGCAAAGAGCCCAGCAAAGCTGGTCACATGATCCCTCCTAGGCTCCGCCTACCCCAGTCATTCGACCGACGTTAAGGAGGAATATTTGCATAGGAGAAACCATATGATACCGTGGTGACTGTAGTTAAAGAAAATAAATTATCAGACCTGATTAAAAAACCAGGGCGGGCCGTGGACCGGACACACCGTTGGAGAAAGTAATTTATCAGGTAAACATAAATTCTGTTTTCTCCAACATAGGTGTGTCCGGTCCACGGCGTCATCCTTACTTGTGGGAACCAATACCAAAGCTTTAGGACACGGATGATGGGAGGGAGCAAATCAGGTCACCTAGATGGAAGGCACCACGGCTTGCAAAACCTTTCTCCCAAAAATAGCCTCAGAAGAAGCAAAAGTATCAAACCTGTAAAATTTGGTAAAAGTGTGCAGTGAAGACCAAGTCGCTGCCCTACATATCTGATCAACAGAAGCCTCGTTCTTGAAGGCCCATGTGGAAGCCACAGCCCTAGTGGAATGAGCTGTGATTCTTTCGGGAGGCTGCCGTCCGGCAGTCTCGTAAGCCAATCTGATGATGCTTTTAATCCAAAAAGAGAGAGAGGTAGAAGTTGCTTTTTGACCTCTCCTTTTACCGGAATAAACAACAAACAAGGAAGATGTTTGTCTAAAATCCTTTGTAGCATCTAAATAGAATTTTAGAGCGCGAACAACATCCAAATTGTGCAACAAACGTTCCTTCTTCGAAACTGGTTTCGGACACAGAGAAGGTACGATAATCTCCTGGTTAATGTTTTTGTTAGAAACAACTTTTGGAAGAAAACCAGGTTTAGTACGTAAAACCACCTTATCTGCATGGAACACCAGATAAGGAGGAGAACACTGCAGAGCAGATAATTCTGAAACTCTTCTAGCAGAAGAAATTGCAACCAAAAACAAAACTTTCCAAGATAATAACTTAATATCAACGGAATGTAAGGGTTCAAACGGAACCCCCTGAAGAACTGAAAGAACTAAGTTGAGACTCCAAGGAGGAGTCAAAGGTTTGTAAACAGGCTTGATTCTAACCAGAGCCTGAACAAAGGCTTGAACATCTGGCACAGCTGCCAGCTTTTTGTGAAGTAACACAGACAAGGCAGAAATCTGTCCCTTCAGGGAACTTGCAGATAATCCTTTTTCCAATCCTTCTTGAAGGAAGGATAGAATCTTAGGAATCTTAACCTTGTCCCAAGGGAATCCTTTAGATTCACACCAACAGATATATTTTTTCCAAATTTTGTGGTAAATCTTTCTAGTTACAGGCTTTCTGGCCTGAACAAGAGTATCGATAACAGAATCTGAGAACCCTCGCTTCGATAAGATCAAGCGTTCAATCTCCAAGCAGTCAGCTGGAGTGAGACCAGATTCGGATGTTCGAACGGACCTTGAACAAGAAGGTCTCGTCTCAAAGGTAGCTTCCATGGTGGAGCCGATGACATATTCACCAGATCTGCATACCAAGTCCTGCGTGGCCACGCAGGAGCTATCAAGATCACCGACGCCCTTTCCTGATTGATCCTGGCTACCAGCCTGGGGATGAGAGGAAACGGCGGGAATACATAAGCTAGTTTGAAGGTCCAAGGTGCTACTAGTGCATCCACTAGAGCCGCCTTGGGATCCCTGGATCTGGACCCGTAGCAAGGAACTTTGAAGTTCTGACGAGAGGCCATCAGATCCATGTCTGGAATGCCCCACAGTTGAGTGACTTGGGCAAAGATTTCCGGATGGAGTTCCCACTCCCCCGGATGCAATGTCTGACGACTCAGAAAATCCGCTTCCCAATTTTCCACTCCTGGGATGTGGATAGCAGACAGGTGGCAGGAGTGAGACTCCGCCCATAGAATGATTTTGGTCACTTCTTCCATCGCCAGGGAACTCCTTGTTCCCCCCTGATGGTTGATGTACGCAACAGTTGTCATGTTGTCTGATTGAAACCGTATGAACTTGGCCCTCGCTAGCTGAGGCCAAGCCTTGAGAGCATTGAATATCGCTCTCAGTTCCAGAATATTTATCGGTAGAAGAGATTCTTCCCGAGACCAAAGACCCTGAGCTTTCAGGGATCCCCAGACCGCGCCCCAGCCCATCAGACTGGCGTCGGTCGTGACAATGACCCACTCTGGTCTGCGGAAGGTCATCCCTTGTGACAGGTTGTCCAGGGACAGCCACCAACGGAGTGAGTCTCTGGTCCTCTGATTTACTTGTATCCTCGGAGACAAGTTTGTATAGTCCCCATTCCACTGACTGAGCATGCACAGTTGTAATGGTCTTAGATGAATGCGCGCAAAAGGAACTATGTCCATTGCCGCTACCATCAAACCTATCACTTCCATGCACTGCGCTATGGAAGGAAGAGGAACGGAATGAAGTATCCGACAAGAGTCTAGAAGTTTTGTTTTTCTGGCCTCTGTCAGAAAAATCCTCATTTCTAAGGAGTCTATTATTGTTCCCAAGAAGGGAACCCTTGTTGACGGAGATAGAGAACTCTTTTCCACGTTCACTTTCCATCCATGAGATCTGAGAAAGGCCAGGACGATGTCCGTGTGAGCCTTTGCTTGAGGAAGGGACGACGCTTGAATAAGAATGTCGTCCAAGTAAGGTACTACAGCAATGCCCCTTGGTCTTAGCACAGCTAGAAGGGACCCTAGTACCTTTGTGAAAATCCTTGGAGCAGTGGCTAATCCGAAAGGAAGCGCCACGAACTGGTAATGCTTGTCCAGGAATGCGAACCTTAGGAACCGATGATGTTCCTTGTGGATAGGAATATGTAGATACGCATCCTCTAAATCCACCGTGGTCATGAATTGACCTTCCTGGATGGAAGGAAGAATTGTTCGAATGGTTTCCATTTTGAACGATGGAACCTTGAGAAACTTGTTTAAGATCTTGAGATCTAAGATTGGTCTGAACGTTCCCTCTTTTTTGGGAACTATGAACAGATTGGAGTAGAACCCCATCCCTTGTTCTCCTAATGGAACAGGATGAATCACTCCCATTTTTAACAGGTCTTCTACACAACATAAGAATGCCTGTCTTTTTATGTGGTCTGAAGACAACTGAGACCTGTGGAACCTCCCCCTTGGGGGAAGCCCCTTGAAATCCAGAAGATAACCTTGGGAGACTATTTCTAGCGCCCAAGGATCCAGAACATCTCTTGCCCAAGCCCGAGCGAAGAGAGAGAGTCTGCCCCCCACCAGATCCGGTCCCGGATCGGGGGCCAACATTTCATGCTGTCTTGGTAGCAGTGGCAGGTTTCTTGGCCTGCTTTCCCTTGTTCCAGCCTTGCATTGGTCTCCAAGCTGGCTTGGCTTGAGAAGTATTACCCTCTTGCTTAGAGGACGTAGCACTTTGGGCTGGTCCGTTTCTACGAAAGGGACGAAAATTAGGTTTATTTTTGGCCTTGAAAGGCCGATCCTGAGGAAGGGCGTGGCCCTTACCCCCAGTGATATCAGAGATAATCTCTTTCAAGTCAGGGCCAAACAGCGTTTTCCCCTTGAAAGGAATGTTAAGTAGCTTGTTCTTGGAAGACGCATCAGCTGACCAAGATTTCAACCAAAGCGCTCTGCGCGCCACAATAGCAAACCCAGAATTCTTAGCCGCTAACCTAGCCAATTGCAAAGTGGCGTCTAGGGTGAAAGAATTAGCCAATTTGAGAGCATTGATTCTGTCCATAATCTCCTCATAAGGAGGAGAATCACTATCGACCGCCTTTACCAGCTCATCGAACCAGAAACACGCGGCTGTAGCGACAGGGACAATGCATGAAATTGATTGTAGAAGGTAACCCTGCTGAACAAACATCTTTTTAAGTAAACCTTCTAATTTTTTATCCATAGGATCTTTGAAAGCACAACTATCTTCTATGGGTATAGTGGTGCGTTTGTTTAAAGTGGAAACCGCTCCCTCGACCTTGGGGACTGTCTGCCATAAGTCCTTTCTGGGGTCGACCATAGGAAACAATTTTTTAAATATGGGGGGAGGGACGAAAGGAATACCGGGCCTTTCCCATTCTTTATTTACAATGTCCGCCACCCGCTTGGGTATAGGAAAAGCTTCTGGGAGCCCCGGGACCTCTAGGAACTTGTCCATTTTACATAGTTTCTCTGGGATGACCAACTTGTCACAATCATCCAGAGTGGATAATACCTCCTTAAGCAGAATGCGGAGATGTTCCAACTTAAATTTAAACGTAATCACATCAGGTTCAGCTTGTTGAGAAATGTTCCCTGAATCAGTAATTTCTCCCTCAGACAAAACCTCCCTGGCCCCATCAGACTGGTTTAGGGGCCCTTCAGAACCATTATTATCAGCGTCGTCATGCTCTTCAGTATCTAAAACAGAGCAGTCGCGCTTACGCTGATAAGTGTGCATTTTGGCTAAAATGTTTTTGACAGAATTATCCATTACAGCCGTTAATTGTTGCATAGTAAGGAGTATTGGCGCGCTAGATGTACTAGGGGCCTCCTGAGTGGGCAAGACTCGTGTAGACGAAGGAGGGAATGATGCAGTACCATGCTTACTCCCCTCACTTGAGGAATCATCTTGGGCATCATTGTCATTGTCACATAAATCACATTTATTTAAATGAATAGGAATTCTGGCTTCCCCACATTCAGAACACAGTCTATCTGGTAGTTCAGACATGTTAAACAGGCATAAACTTGATAACAAAATACAAAAAACGTTTTAAAATAAAACCGTTACTGTCACTTTAAATTTTTATTTAAATTCTTTTTATTGAGTAGAGACTGTAAATAAACAACATCAATGACATGGCATAGAAAAAAACATTGAAACTTATAGAAATCTTACAGATAATGCATAAAAATACAGACTCTGAATTTTCTTAAGGAGGGGGGAGAGAAAAAGAAAAAGAAAAAAAAAAAAAAAAAAAAAAAGAAAAAAAAAAAAATAATAAAAAAAAAAAAAAGAAAAAAAAAAAAAAAAAAAAATGGGTAAGTGTATTATTAACAGGGTATAATTGAAAAATTTCAATTAACAACAATTTACGTTCACACGTGTGTCCAGTCTCAGAGGGTGAGTTAAATTATTTATAGCTGTGGGTGTTATCTTCCAGAATTTAATATATTTCAGCCAAACTATATCCTCGTTTTGCCGGTATTTTTGTTGCTGTGCTAAAGGGAATGTGTATTTTTAATATATTCATCCCATATTGCTTGAAGCATTATGAAGCTTTCCGTATTTCCCTTTTTATATAGAGAGTATTCCTCTAGTTCTAATAACTCAGTGACTTTGTCCCTCCACTTTGCTATTGTAGGCACCTCTTTTTGTTTCCAGGATTTTGCTATCAGCATTTTGACACTGTTGGTAAATATGCGAAATAAGGGCAAGAGATGTTTGGAGGGTAATTTGAAAGATTTGTTCAAGAGCCAGATCAGAGGATCTGGTGGGATAGTTATTTTTGAATTTGCTCTATCTCATGAATAATTTCGTACCAGTAATGGTTTAAGCGCGAACACCACCACCACATGTGTCCCATACCGCTCCCTACATGTCCGCATCTCCAACATCTATTGCTTACTTTGGGGTATGAACGGTGAAGTCGTCTAGGGGTTAGATACCAGCAATGCAAAATTTTGTAATTCGTTTCTATGATAGAGGCTGAAGTAGAGGATTTTTTTGTATTTGTAAATATGTTGGTCGCAGTCTGCGGGAGAATAATTGTGCCTAATTCTCGTTCCCACATCTCTACTGAGTGTGGAAGATTGCCTGGGGGTGGTTGAGTGATAAGTTTATATAAGATGGAGAGGGTGTGTTTAATTGGGGAGCTCATAAGGAATAATTTCTCCAGATTAGTTGGTGGACGAACCATGTTGCTTTTATGTTTATGGGTATTTATGTAATTATGCAATCTTCTATAGGAATACCAATTTTTCGCCCAGTCAAAGCCTTTGTCAATTAATTGTTCTTGTGGGCATATTGTTTCATTGTTGGTTACTTGGTAGATATTAAGGTCTCGGGGTGTCGGATTCATGGTGTCTGAATGAAGTAGTGTTGAGATTGAGAATTCAGTGTTGTGTAGGAGTGAGGTCAATGGCCCCGGACTGGAAGATAGGTATGGGTAGTGCAGTGAGGTTGAAGTCCATTGGGATACAGTTTCTTTTGTGATTGGGTTGGTTATCAGTCTGGTTTTTTCAGTAAAATCGGGTCTCCAACATAAGTTATTCAGTGGTATGTCTGGGCCTAAGTATTGTTCAAGTCTCACCCACCTCCGCTGAGTCTCACCTACCCTCCAATCCAGAATCCTCTGTAGGAATATGGAGCTTCTGTAAGCCTCCAGGTTGGGCATCCCTAAACCCCCATGAGCTCGTGGCAAAAGCATAGTGGTCTTATTTATTCTAGGTATTTTCCTTTGCCACACGTATGAGCTAAATAAATTGTGTATCTGGGAGAGGTATCTAGTAGGCAACATGATTGGGATCGCTTCCATTATATAGAGGAGTCTAGGGAAGATATTCATCTTTAGCGTGTTAATGCGTCCCCACCAGGTTAGTTTTTTTGATCCCCAGGAAGACAGGTCTCTCATTATTAGTGATTTGATTGGAAGGTAGTTTACCTGGAATATCTTATCAAAGTCGTCGGGTAGATATACCCCTAAATATTTCATCGACCCTTTGCACCATTTATAAGGGCAGTTGTTTTTGATTGAGTTAATTGAACTATCTTGTAAGTTGAAACTTAGTATTTCAGATTTGTTCTGGTTTATCAAGAAGTTCGTTAGGTTCTGAAAAATAGAGAATTCCTTCATTAACTGGGGTATAGATTTTTCTGGATTGGTGAGGGTGAGAAGGATGTCATCAGCATATAGAGATAGTTTAAAAGTTTCCTGACCAATTGTAATTCCGGTTATTTCATGGTTGTTTCTAATTTTCGTGGCTAATGTTTCTATGAAAAGCGCAAAAAGTAAGGGAGACAGTGGGCAGCCCTGACGTGTACCGTTCTTTATCTCTATGGGGTTTGATAACGTGCCATTAACTGCAATGCGGGCACCGGGTGATGTGTACAGTGCTAATATACGCTTTATTGTGGTAGGGCTAAGGCCGAATGTCTCTAGGGAGGCTTTCAAGAATGACCAATTGACCCGGTCGAAGGCCTTTTCAGCATCTGTTGATACTATTACTGAAGGGATTTTAGAAGTGGTAATGTGCCAAATTAAGTGAATGTTTCGGACTGTGTTATCTTTTGCCTCTCGGCCGGGTACAAAGCCCACCTGATCATTATGTATAAGAGTGGGGAGGAATTTATTTAATCGGTTTGCAATTATTTTCGCGAAGATCTTAATATCTGTGTTGATGAGTGAGATTGGGCGGTAGTTTGTTATTTGGTCAGATGGTTTGTTGGGTTTCAGAAGTACTGAAATGTGAGCTTGGAGTGAGGTCGGGGAGAACCCTTCATTTTGGTCTATGCTTTGATAATATCTCAGTAAGAAGGGGGAAAGGATTTCTTTAAATTGCTTATAGTATGAGTTACCGAAACCATCTGGGCCTGGGGCCTTCCCTGAGGGGAGAGATGAGATAGCGTCAAGAAGCTCTTCGTCAGAGAATGGTAAATCTAATTCATCGCTCTGGTCTTTGGTAAGTTTGGGCAACGCTAAGGAGGAGAGATAGTTTGATATTTCTTCAGGGTTAGGGTCAGTAGTGTTATTTCTGATATTGTATAGTTTATCATAGTATTCTTTGAATGCTTGTGTGATATCAGCAGTAGTAGAGTGTAAGGTACCGTTATTACCACGGACCTTCATTACATAATGTCTGTTTGTTTTATGTTTTAGCTGGCGCGCAAGCAATCTCCCCTGTTTATTGGCACCTTCATAGTACATCTTTCTGAGTAAAAGGGCCTTTCTTTTAGCCTCTTCGCCCAAGAAAAGCGTAAGCTGGCTTCTTTTATGTGTAATGCTATCTAGTAGTGAGGTACTAGTTGGATGTTTTTTATGGATATCTTGTAGTTTCGCAATGTCCTCTAAGAGGGAGTTAAGATAATTGTTCTGTTGTTTGTGTTTGGCGGCTTTTAGAGCGATGAGTTCACCTCTGAGTACGCATTTGTGTGCATTCCAAATGTGTTGGATGTCTATGTCTGGGGTATCATTTCTTTGGAAGTAGTCGGTTAGTGATTTCTGAACCTGGACAAAAATCAGGGGATCCCTAAGGAGAGAGTCGTCAAATCTCCAGCCAGCGTTACAGGGCCTAGAGGTAGGCCATTTAAGTCGGCAACTGATTTTGGAGTGATCTGACCAGGTGATACTATGAATGTCAGTGGAAATTATATGTGATAAGCTGGTAACGTCTAGGAAGAAGTAGTCGATTCTTGTGTACAGGTGGTGCGGGTGTGAGTAGAACGTGTAATCTTTTGAGTCCGGGTGCTGGAGACGCCAAGTATCGTGCAATGTTAACTGTGAGAGGGATAGTTTAACTTGTTTTAACGTCTTATTGGGCACCGAAGACGTACCTGTGGAGCAGTCAAGGGTTGGGTCGAGTGCGAGATTGAAATCTCCTCCCAGTACTATACTGCCCTTGGATACTTCTAGGATCTTTTTGTTGAGGTGGAGAAAAAAGGGGGCTGGGTCTACATTAGGGGCATAAATATTTACTAGCGTTATAAGTTTGTGAAATAAGGAGCCAACTACAATAATGTATCTTCCTTCTTTATCTTTATGTATTGAATGTGCATGGAAGGGTACTTTTTTATTTATTAGGATCCCCACGCCATTATGTTTAGTGGTATTAGATGAAAGATAAACCTCCCCAAATTTTTTAAGGCTCACTTTGGGTTCCGAACCTCGTTTAAAGTGGGTTTCCTGTATGAATAGGATATCTGTCTTTACCCTCTTGTAGTCCCTTAGAGCTAAAGAGCGTTTATTCGGGCTGTTAAGGCCTTTTACGTTATGGGAGATAAAATTAATTGTCGTCAGTGTGTTATCCATTTTGTTGTGTTGGAGAGGACTATAGCAGCGTACAATTTAACATAATAACACCTCAGTTCTGAGACTGGACCAGTACAGTAACAAAAACATATATCAATAACACGTGTAAGAATTTTTTTTGAACATGAACAAATAAAATAATTTTTAAACAAAACAAGTACTTGAAGTGTATGAGGCATGCTTCGATACACCTAACAGTAAGGGGGAGAGACGTCATTCAGCATACTCTCAACTTAGCTGTATATTATTTACATTGGGAGGTAGACAGCATTTTTATAAATTTCTAAACAATCCTATTGGTGATCATCATTTTATCTGATGAGTCAGGCTATCGGGGTACTATGCAATATTTTAAGAGTGAGATAGTGTGAGGGGCTGGAAGGGAATTTTGTTTCATCAGGATCTCTTTGGGCATATTATCCAGTAATGTATACCTGGATCCTTGGGGGCGGTAGTGATAGGGTCCTTTCGGTATGACCAAAAAATTGGTAGATACAGTTGCTATCAGATTTAAGTTTTAAATTATGTGTATGCGTTGTCTACACCTCCCTTTATTGGCAGGGAACTAGACTCATTTTTAAACTTATACCTGTTATTATTTTGCATAGTTAAACAATTCTAACAAACATAGTTATTTGCAACACATATATTACATAACTTTAGACAACATATTACCACACTGCTTTCTGCCTGTCCAATTTCTGCAAACAAGGTTGACTGTTGGTAGAATATGCAGGCGGCAACTGGGTAATGTAGGTAATTGGGAATGGCCTAGTAATTAGGCGAGAAGTCTTAATGTGGCCCCCACTCTGATCAGGTATGAAGTGTCATTAAAGGTTTGCCCATTGAGTAGCAAGCAAGTTTATTATCTCATGTAGGAGGTAGTCTGTCCTCAGGATGCTGGGGGTTTGTCTTCCTTCTCTTCGGTTGAACTCTTTGCCAATGAGGACGTTGTTCCCTTGGATGCATAGTGCCAGGATCCGTAGGTTGGGAGGGGATGTTGATAACTGCCTCTGCTGGCGGATTAAAGTTCATGTTAAGAGTCCTTGAAATATGGTCTAGATCATTGTAGTCCTTATATATTATCTGGGATCCTTCATGGTGTATGATCAAGCTAAAGGGGAAGCCCCATCGGTATTTTATATGGTGTTCCTGGAGTTTGCTTGTGATATATTTAATTTCTTTGCGTCTCTGGATTGTATAAGGGCTGAGATCTTGGTAAATTTGTAGTGAGTGGCCTTCATATGTGATAGATTGTTGTGTTCTTGCTGCTTGCCAAATATTATCTTTCGCTGTAAAGCGTAGGAATCTTATAATGACATCCCGTGGGGGAAGTGGAGGTTTGGGTGGAGGGCGCAGCGCCCTGTGTGCCCTGTCAATGTCTTCATTTAGTATTGGTGGTGAGTTTGGCGTTAGGTATTGGAACAGACCTTTAAGGAATCTTTTTAACTGGTCCTGTGGGATTGATTCAGGAACTCCGCGTACCCGCAGGTTGTTCCTGCGTCCGCGGTTGTCCAGGTCTTCCACTCTGTCTTGCAATGATTGGACCATTGAGTCTTGTATGGAAAGCTGTTGTGTGTTAGAACTGACAAGGTTGCTCAAGGTTTCCTGTTCCTCCTCTAAAAATTCGATTCTACCTCCCATCTCATTTAAGTCCTTTTTTAGGTCTCTGAGCTCATCTTTTATAAAGGATTTTAAAGATTCCAGGTCCGATTTTGATGGCAGTGTCGCTAGTTTAATTTGTATGGCCTGCAATGGATCTTGTTGGTCGTGGGTTAACTCCACGGGGTTAGGCGCACCCTTCATTTCCTGGGGCTCTGGTGGTATAGCAGGTGATAGGTCAGTTGCATGAAAAAAGGAAGGGATTTGGTGTTGTGGTTTCGTGGATTTTTCTGCTGCTTTTTGTCCCTTCTTTGAAGTCATATTTAGATCCAAAGTTATATTATAAAGGGGGACTGAGTTATGGCTGAGTGTAAGATAAAGTTTTGTGCAGGTTATCGATTATATGTCTGATATTTAATGTCCTTCCTTTGTGTCCCCTGCCTCTTTCTCCTTTAGTTTTTACCCCCTGCCGGATACTAGGTTTTTTTTTTTTTTTTTTTTTATTGGTTATGGGCCTTATCTGACCCCCTTAAACTGAGGAGCTGCGGTTAGGACCCTGGCATGTATTCTGTGCCTTTAAGTGTTACAGGCAGTTGCAGCGCAATCAGTATCAGCCGGGATCACGCTGTGAGAGATGCGTGTGAATCTATGTACCTTGTGGGTCCGGCGTCCTGATGGTATTCTGTGGCGGGTGCTTTCGGATTAAACAGCAGTTTGCTCGGGTTTACCCATGCGAGCCCCACTGTGTGTCCTCATCTGCTGGATGGTGCTCGGTCCCTTGCAGGGCCTGTGTCTGAAGGAGCGCTGCCGTTGCGTGAGGTAGAGGAGCAGGGTGAAGGTGCCTATCAATGAGGCAAGATGGCGGAGTTCCGTGCACGCTCCGGAAACTTTACTGAGCTCAGCTGCTCCTATTTTACTCTGAGGGCTGCAGTTTTCGATTAGCGGTCTCTCTGATCTCATCCACAGTATTTTTAGTTTAGTTTGGGCTGTCTACCCTCCATTTAATGAGGTTGAGGTTGCTGGCTAACACGGAGCTGTTTCAGTATGCAGCCATGTTCCAGCACGGCGTAGCTCCGCCCCTCTGTGTCACTTTAAATTTTAAACTGAACACACTTTATTACTGCAATTGCGAAAAAACATGAAGGAATTGTTCAAAATTCACCAAATTTTCACCACAGTGTCTTAAAGCCTTAAAAGTATTGCACACCAAATTTGGAAGCTTTAACCCTTAAAATAACGGAACCGGAGCCGTTTTGAACTTTAACCCCTTTACAGTCCCTGGTATCTGCTTTGCTGAGACCCAACCAAGCCCAAAGGGGAATACGATACCAAATGACGCCTTCAGAAAGTCTTTTCTAGTATCAGAGCTCCTCTCACATGCGACTGCATGCCATGCCTCTCAAAAACAAGTGCGCAACACCGGCGCGAAAATGAGGCTCTGCCTATGCTTTGGGAAAGCCCCTAAAGAATAAGGTGTCTAAAACAGTGCCTGCCGATATTATTATATCAAAATACCCAAATAAAATGATTCCTCAAGGCTAAATATGTGTTAATAATGAATCGATTTAGCCCAGAAAAAGTCTACAGTCTTAATAAGCCCTTGTGAAGCCCTTATTTACGATCGTAATAAACATGGCTTACCGGATCCCATAGGGAAAATGACAGCTTCCAGCATTACATCGTCTTGTTAGAATGTGTCATACCTCAAGCAGCAAGAGACTGCTCACTGTTCCCCCAACTGAAGTTAATTGCTCTCAACAGTCCTGTGTGGAACAGCCATGGATTTTAGTGACGGTTGCTAAAATCATTTTCCTCATACAAACAGAAATCTTCATCTCTTTTCTGTTTCTGAGTAAATAGTACATACCAGCACTATTTCAAAATAACAAACTCTTGATTGAATAATAAAAACTACAGTTAAACACTAAAAAACTCTAAGCCATCTCCGTGGAGATGTTGCCTGTACAACGGCAAAGAGAATGACTGGGGTAGGCGGAGCCTAGGAGGGATCATGTGACCAGCTTTGCTGGGCTCTTTGCCATTTCCTGTTGGGGAAGAGAATATCCCACAAGTAAGGATGACGCCGTGGACCGGACACACCTATGTTGGAGAAATAAAACCGTTACTGTCACTTTAAATTTTAAACTGAACACACTTTATTACTGCAATTGCGAAAAAATATGAAGGAATTGTTCAAAATTCACCAAAATTTCACCACAGTGTCTTAAAGCCTTAAAAGTATTGCACACCAAATTTGGAAGCTTTAACCCTTAAAATAACGGAACCGGAGCCGTTTTTAACTTTAACCCCTTTACAGTCCCTGGTATCTGCTTTG
The DNA here is from genome assembly GCF_027579735.1 of Bombina bombina. Classification (NCBI taxonomy): domain Eukaryota; kingdom Metazoa; phylum Chordata; class Amphibia; order Anura; family Bombinatoridae; genus Bombina; species Bombina bombina. The sequence continues at coordinate 9,180 of NW_026512431.1, read as the reverse complement.
CTGAGACCCAACCAAGCCCAAAGGGGAATACGATACCAAATGACGCCTTCAGAAAGTCTTTTCTATGTATCAGAGCTCCTCACACATGCGACTGCATGTCATGCCTCTCAAAAACAAGTGCGCAACACCGGCGCGAAAATGAGGCTCTGCCTATGATTTGGGAAAGCCCCTAAAGAGAAAGGTGTCTAAAAAAGTGCCTGCCGATATAATCTTATCAAAATACCCAGATTAAATGATTCCTCAAGGCTAAATATGTGTTAATAATGAATCGATTTAGCCCAGAAAAAGTCTAGTGTCTTAATAAGCCCTTGTGAAGCCCTTATTTACAATCTTAATAAACATGGCTTACCGGATCCCATAGGGAAAATGACAGCTTCCAGCATTACATCGTCTTGTTAGAATGTGTCATACCTCAAGCAGCAAGAGACTGCTCACTGTTCCCCCAACTGAAGTTAATTCCTCTCAACAGTCCTGTGTGGAACAGCCATGGATTTTAGTAACGGTTGCTAAAATCATTTTCCTCATACAAACAGAAATCTTCATCTCTTTTCTGTTTCTGAGTAAATAGTACATACCAGCACTATTTTAAAATAACAAACTCTTGATTGAATAATAAAAACTACAGTTAAACACTAAAAAACTCTAAGCCATCTCCGTGGAGATGTTGCCTGTACAACGGCAAAGAGAATGACTGGGGTAGGCGGAGCCTAGGAGGGATCATGTGACCAGCTTTGCTGGGCTCTTTGCCATTTCCTGTTGGGGAAGAGAATATCCCACAAGTAAGGATGACGCCGTGGACCGGACACACCTATGTTGGAGAAATCATGATTTGTTACTTGTTGCGCTAAAGTTTCCAACCAAAAAGTTGAAGCTGCAGCAACATCAGCCAATGATATAGCAGGTCTAAGAAGATTACCTGAACACAGATAAGCTTTTCTTAGAAAGGATTCAATTTTCCTATCGAAAGGATCTTTAAACGAAGTACCATCTGACGTAGGAATGGTAGTACGTTTAGCAAGGGTAGAAATAGCCCCATCAACTTTAGGGATTTTGTCCCAAAATTCTAACCTGTCAGACGGTACAGGATATAATTGCTTAAAATGTTTAGAAGGAGTAAATTAATTACCCAATTTATCCCATTCTTTGGAAATTACTGCAGAAAACATAATTTATGTAAGAACTTACCTGATAAATTCATTTCTTTCATATTAACAAGAGTCCATGAGCTAGTGACGTATGGGATATACATTCCTACCAGGAGGGGCAAAGTTTCCCAAACCTTAAAATGCCTATAAATACACCCCTCACCACACCCACAAATCAGTTTAACGAATAGCCAAGAAGTGGGGTGATAAGAAAAAAAGTGCGAAGCATATAAAATAAGGAATTGGAATAATTGTGCTTTATACAAAAAAATCATAACCACCACAAAAAAGGGTGGGCCTCATGGACTCTTGTTAATATGAAAGAAATGAATTTATCAGGTAAGTTCTTACATAAATTATGTTTTCTTTCATGTAATTAACAAGAGTCCATGAGCTAGTGACGTATGGGATAATGACTACCCAAGATGTGGATCTTTCCACACAAGAGTCACTAGAGAGGGAGGGATAAAATAAAGACAGCCAAACTGATTTGTGGGTGGGGTGAGGGGTGTATTTATAGGCATTTTAAGGTTTGGGAAACTTTGCCCCTCCTGGTAGGAATGTATATCCCATACGTCACTAGCTCATGGACTCTTGTTAATTACATGAAAGAAATAGCATTAGGAACAGGAAAAACTTCTGGAATAACCACAGGAGATTTAAATACCTTATCTAAACGTTTAGAATTAGTATCAAGAGGACCAGAATCCTCTATTTCTAAAGCAATTAATACTTCTTTAAGTAAAGAACGAATAAATTCCATTTTAAATAAATATGAAGATTTATCAGCATCAATCTCTGAAACAGAATCCTCTGAACCAGAAGAGTCATCAGAATCAGAATGATGATGTTCATTTAAAAATTCATCTGTAGGGAGAGAAGTTTTTTACGTTTACTAGAAGGAGAAATAACAGACATAGCCTTCTTGATGGATTCAGAAACAAAATCTCTTATGTTATCAGGAACATTCTGCACCTTAGATGTTGAAGGAACTGCAACAGACAATGGTACTTTACTGAAGGAAATATTATCTGCATTAACAAGTTTGTCATGACAATTAATACAAACAACAGCCGGAGGAATAGCTACCAAAAGTTTACAGCAGATACACTTAGCTTTGGTAGATCCAGCACTAGACAGCGATTTTCCTGTAGTATCTTCTGACTCAGATGCAACGTGAGACATCTTGCAATATGTAAGAGAAAAAACAACATATAAAGCAAAATTGATCAAATTCCTTAAATGACAGTTTCAGGAATGGGAAAAAATGCCAAAGAACAAGCTTCTAGCAACCAGAAGCAATGAAAAATGAGACTTAAATAATGTGGAGACAAAAGAGACGCCCATATTTTTTAGCGCCAAATAAGACGCCCACATTATTTGGCGCCTAAATGCTTTTGGCGCCAAAAATGACGCCACATCCAGAACGCCGACATTTTTGGCGCAAAATAACGTCAAAAAATGACGCAACTTCCGGCGACACGTATGACGCCGGAAACGGAAAATAATTTTTGCGCCAAAAAAGTCCGCGCCAAGAATGACGCAATAAAATTAAGCATTTTCAGCCCCTGCGAGCCTAACAGCCCACAGGGAAAAAATAGTCAAATTTTTGAAGGTAAGAAAAAATGAATAATTTAAATGCATAATCCCAAATATGAAACTGACTGTCTGAAAAATAAGGAAAGTTGAACATTCTGAGTCAAGGCAAATAAATGTTTGAATACATATATTTAGAACTTTATAAACAAAGTGCCCAACCATAGCTTAGAGTGTCACAGAAAATAAGATTTACTTACCCCAGGACACTCATCTATATGTTTGTAGAAAGCCAAACCAGTACTGAAACGAGAATCAGCAGAGGTAATGGTATATATAAGAGTATATCGTCGATCTGAAAAGGGAGGTAAGAGATGAATCTCTACGACCGATAACAGAGAACCTATGAAATAGACCCCGTAGAAGGAGATCACTGCATTCAAATAGGCAATACTCTCCTCACATCCCTCTGACATTCACTGCACGCTGAGAGGAAAACCGGGCTCCAACTTGCTGCGGAGCGCATATCAACGTAGAATCTAGCACAAACTTACTTCACCACCTCCATCGGAGGCAAAGTTTGTAAAACTGAATTGTGGGTGTGGTGAGGGGTGTATTTATAGGCATTTTGAGGTTTGGGAAACTTTGCCCCTCCTGGTAGGAATGTATATCCCATACGTCACTAGCTCATGGACTCTTGCTAATTACATGAAAGAAATCTGTATCTCCCAATTTTCTATAAATGTTGATTAATAATATTACCCCAACCCCACATGCCCAATGTATTGGGGTCACACTTGACTCAAATCTTTCACTATTCATATCCAGTCTTTGCCCAATTCCTGCCCTTTCCACCTTAAAACCATCTCCAAAATTCACCACTTCATCACATAAGACACAATTACTTCATAGCAGTCTGGATGATTGTCTCTGTTCTCCAGTCAACACAATGTTATTAGGACAGTTTATTAGTAGTTGTATATTACTGAAAGTATAAATTTAATTTTTCTTGTCTGGATTCCTAGAATTTTAGCAAAACACATTAGTTCTCTAAGAGCTGGATGATATCAACTGTTATAATGGGGCCATATCAAACACAAGAACCAATCATGTTACTGTAGGTCTGCAGCTCATTACTGAAAGTAACTTCAAGAATATTTGAGATCTTCAAAACAGTAATATGTATTAGATTTGACATATTATCTGTATATTATCTGTATAAATCCAATTTCTCAATAACTCAATTATAAAGATTTTCACAGTGAATAATCATATCTGACATGGCTTATAATTTATATAAAAAATACAGATCTGATAAACAGAGCCATAATATGGGAACAAATATTAAAACCAGCTATGAAATGTGTCACGTATGATTTATATCCTTATGCAGCACTTAGCAGCAATGACTGCTCCTTTAAATAGAAGACAGTCAAAATAATGTAATTTTTTTTCATGATTCAGACAGGGCATACGATATTAAACAACGTATCAATTTACTTTTTTTGCTCTAATTTGGTTCATTCTCTTGGTATCCTTTGCTGAAAAGCATACCTAGGTAGGCCCAGAAGCAGCAATGAACTACTGGGAGCTAGCTGGTAATTGGTGCCTGCAAAATTGATAAAAGTAAATTGGAAAGTTGTTTAAAATTGTATGCGCTATCTGAATCATGAAAGAAAAATGTTTGGTTTCATGTCCCTTTAATGTCCTGAAATATAAATAAGAATTTGTCCTCAGGACTTTTGTCTCACGGAACCTTCTAAGATAAGCACTACCCAGAAGCCCAAAGCTAAAAAGTGTTTTCTTGGGGGGCGTGGCCAAGCAACCAACATGGAAGGACGCACAATTCACAGCTCCTTCAGAAATCTGTGTAATGGACTGCTTTTTCCTGTCTATGGTCTCTAGATATAGAGTTGATCTTACTTATAAGAAGTATGAGCTTAAAGGGAACAACAGGAGCATTTTTTTTAGCCACATTGAATGTCCTTCTAACGCAAGACTTGGAAGGCTGCGGCCTACTCACATAAGCCTGACGTCTCCCCCCCCTGGCGACCTGGGTTAAGGGGCCGTGCACAGAGCGAAAGGGAAAGCTCACATTGTATAGTCAGCCATCATTTTGCTGTGATCCGCTTTGCAAGCCTAACTGACAGCTATGGTCCGGACCTGTACCCTGACGTGGGACGCACTGGCGGAGCTCCTGCGGTCTCACTACAGCAAGCTGGAACAACGCATCGAGCTTATTATTACAGGTCAGAGATGCACAGAACCAAAGCAAGACACGCACTACGATGCCGAAGAAGCCGCCTCTCGTGGCGCAGCTGCAGCCTTACCTGACGGACTGACTGAGGTGCTAAGGCGGCCCACTCAAAATAAGCTAAGTAGCAGCCGATCGCACATTGCAGCGATCTCCCTAGCGCAGAGGCCTTCTAGCTCCGTGAGTACAAATCAACTTTCACAACGACTGACCCACCGGAGATTTGCAAGGAGACCTATACATGGGAGGTCCCTGATCCTTGCAAGACAAAGCAAAATTGGGAGATCAGGACTGTCTGGGACTAAAGGGATACTGGATACAGCATGTCTGTCAACCTACACAGGTCTGTTCTGTACGCAAAGTTGGGGGGGAGCCCCACCTTTAGAGGCCTGCTTGGAAGATTTGTATGCTCCAGGATGGGAAAAAGCCGGTGTGGGATGAGTCTGATAGTTTACTCCACGATGTGTGGTGTGTAGTGCTGGGGGCCCGACTACACTGTTCACTGCGCACTAACTCTTTACCGAGGCTCTCTTACTACATTTTTCATTTCTGTGGGACCGGATGCAGCGCGGTGCTCCTCATCTTGCCGCCAGACTAATAGGAACTGAATGTCTATAAATTTATTGCATACCTGTATTCATTTCAAAGAAATTGCCCATGTTTTTATGTTCCCTGTTCACCTATTGGGGCTTACCTAACATCACAACTTAAAGCTATCTCAGATGTAAGAGTTAACGAGTGAGGTCCTAATTAATGATTGTTAGGCAATATGTTTTGTATACTAGCGTGCATAAAATAGTAGGATCTAATTATCCATGTTTATAGGTTAACTAACTCTATTGTTTAAATGTCAAGTGAAGGTATATGAAGTCCTACGGGCCTACCATACCCATACCAGTGACGTACAGCCCTATTCGGACTAGTAAGAGGAGTGACATAGATGCTCTGGCGCTCGCCATAGCTTGAAACATAGGGCTCGAGTATTTTCCCCCCAGTGTTAGTTGACATGAGCAGCCCTAGGGCGTCTTGAACATAAGTACAGATTCCTGATCTTGAATATGTCTAGCACTAATATTTGTTCAGCCTTTACTTGACATGTAAGCAAATTGTGCAGCACACCACCTATACTGATTATGTTTGCTTCCCCTTTGCTAAGCTCTGTTTATTTGGCAGAGTTGAGTAGTCTCTGCCCTGCTCAGTAACTTGTTGCTGAGCCTTTATATTGTGAATGTTAAATTATAGATTCATGTGCCCTCCTGCACCCTAAGGGGCTTTATTAGTTGTACCTGGACCCACCCGAGGTCCGTGTGACTTAGGAGGGTAAGCGTTGAAGATGGGCCCATTAGGGACCTATCTTCATTTAGTCCCCCCAACTTAGATGGTTTCATTGTGGCCCTGAGGAGGCCTCTACTGTGTAACTGAGGAAAGGGGGAAAAAATACAAGAAAAACTGAGGGAAGTGTCTGAGTTGCTCACCTATGATTGCACCTTTTATGTTGTAATTTTCTAACAAATTCTGTGTTTTGTTAATTTTATGTTCTGTGAGCACAACAGCTGTTGTTTTGTTTCTCTCAATAAAAATATAAATTTAAAAAAAAAAAAAGTGTTTTCTTTAACAAAATTGAGTCAGCAAAATAAATGAATGAACTCAAAGTTCAGTTTCTGATTGGGTGACAGAATAGAACTGGTATAGTTCACACGTGAGAGTGCAGATAATGTTTGTAGATGCAATGCTGTAGCTTGCATTGCTGGATACTGAAGTTTGACCACAAATGTGGGAAAACAATTTCTGATTTTCAGATTCCACATATGGATCATTCATAAGGCATTACAATGTTTTATTATTATGTTATTTTCTAGAACACATATGTAGCCAGAATAAAAAAATGTGACAATAACAGACTCATCTGACACTAGTGCCTTTGGGTTTCACATCAAAACAATGATTTGTGATACCAAAATTACCATGTGTCCCACTACCACGTTTGACTCCAGTTGACCGACACCAGAGGAACAGTATAAAAAAAAAAGCCAAACACCCAACCCAAGGATTTCTCTAAGCCAGGGAGCAAAGGTCAAACAGCTGACTCAATCCAGCAGAAAGCTTATTGGACATCCACTGTGCTGTTGGTAATGTGTGAATGGGTATTGCTGGTATATCATCCTAAATTGTCCAACCATAATGCCCGCCTCATAGCCCTCAATAAATAGACTGGCCACACCCTCAGTTCTCACACACTAAAATGTTTCACAGTCAGACAGCAAAGGGGTAAAACTGGTAAGGTGAACATCTTCATCCAGATATTTTAAAACTTTGTTTTAGTTTTCGCTCTCTGCAGTGACTGTGTCTTGTCTCCGTTGCTTATCAGATATATGCTGACCAAGAAGTATCTGATGTTTACCTGCTAGAATGGGAACCTTTTGTTTCATTATTCTGCTACAGATTATTAAAGGGACAGTCTAGCCCAAAATAAACTTTTATGATTCAGATAGAGCATGTCATTTTAAACAATTTTCCCATTTACTTTTATCACCAATTTTGCTTTGTTCTCTTGGTATTCTTAGTTGAAAGCTTAACCTGGGAGGTTCATATGCTAATTTCTTAGACATGGAAGGCCACCTCTTTTCAGAATGCATTTTAACAGTTTTTCACCACTAGAGGGTGTTCACGTATTTCATATAGATAACACTGTGCTCGTGCACGTGAAGTAATCTGGGAGCAGGCACTGATTGGCTAAACTGCAAGTCTGTCAAAAGAACTGAAATAAAGGGGCAGTTAGAGGCTTAGATACAAGATAATCACAGAGGTTAAAAGTATATTAATATATCTGTGTTGGTTATGCAAAACTGGGGAATGGGTAATAAAGGGATTATCTATCTTTTAAAACAATAACAATTCTTGTGTAGACTGTCCCTTTAATAACAATGGTCACTTTAAAAAAAATATATAAATGTCTCTATATTTATTATTTATTTTGACTTTTACCATCAAAAGCAGTGAATGTTTTTGTATAAAGAGGGCTCTGCTTGAACTTAAAGGGACAGTCTACTCCATAATTGTAATTGTTTAAAAAGATAGATAATCCCTTTATTACCCATTCCCAAGTTATGCATAACCAACACAGTTATATTAATACACTTTTAACCTCTGATTACCTTGTATCTAAGCGTCTGCAGACTGCCCCCTTATTTCAGTTATATTGACAGAATTGCAGATTATCCAATCAGAGCTGACTCATAAATAACCCCACGAGAGTGAGCACAATGTTATCTGTATGGCACACTTGAACTAGCACCGTCTAGCTATGAAAAACTATCAAAATCCACTGAGATAATAGGCAGCCTTCAAGGGCTTAGACATTAGCATATGAGCCTACCTTAGTTTACTTTTTTAACAAAGAATACCAAAAGAACAAAACATATTTGATGATAAAAGTAAATTAGAAAGTTGTTTAAACTTTTAGGATTCAGATAGTGAATGCGTTTTTAATTTTAACTAGACTGTTCCTTTAAACTCTGCCTGTAATAAGGTGTAATCTATACAGTGCACAAGTGATAATAAATACAGGTTAGTGTCTGTGTGTTTAGATGTAAGCAGCATGTTCTTCACTAACAGTACAATCATGTCTACACAGTAAAAATAAAAACGCACAAGCGCATTATGTACCAGCCCTTACAATAAAGCAGTTGTGTAACGTTACATGTAACTATCAGCTCATTAGGTACTTGCGTTACATGTAACTATCAGCTCATTAGGTACTTGCGTTACATGTAACTATCAGCTCATTAGGTACTTGCGTTACATGTAACTATCAGCTCATTAGGTACTTGCGTTACATGTAACTATCAGCTCATTAGGTACTTGCGTTACATGTAACTATCAGCTCATTAGGTACTTGCGTTACATGTAACTATCAGCTCATTAGGTGCTTACGTTACATGTAAATATCAGCTCATTAGGTGCTTACGTTACATGTAAATATCAACTCATTAGGTGCTTACGTTACATGTAAATATCAGCTCATTAGGTGCTTACGTTACATGTAAATATCATCTCATTAGGTGCTTACGTTACATGTAAATATCAACTCATTAGGTACTTACGTTACATGTAACTATCAGCTCATTAGGTACTTGCGTTACATGTAACTATCAGCTCATTAGGTACTTACGTTACATGTAACTATCAGCTCATTAGGTACTTACGTTACATGTAAATATCAGCTCATTAGGTGCTTACGTTACA
>NW_026512430.1:0-99171 GCF_027579735.1 Bombina bombina | reverse complement strand
ATATTCATCGCCATTGAGTTTATGGTGGGAGGCTTCCGTAGGTATGCACTCACTTATACTGTAAGCCGAAGTGTTCCCTTTAATGAACAGAAAAACTATCCTATGAAAGGATACCGTAACCCCAGAGTTTGGGGGGGGGGGTAATTCTGTGGCAGCCCCAGATCCATGCAAGAGCTCAAACACAGGGTCACTTCTCAAATTCGTCACTTCGTTACAAAGATGGCTGACTATCCTGTATGAGATCACCGCACCAATCTTTCTCACAGAACATAGGCAGAGACACAACCAAATCCTCGATATCGAGTACACATCAGTTCCCAGGTAGTCATATGTCCTCTAATGGGTATAATTCAGGCTTATTTCTGAAGAAAGTTTATAATAGGACACATAAGGACCAGGAGCTTCACAGAGACGCGTCCTACCGCCATGAGAGTAGGCTCCACCCCCCAAAATCATATATTTATTATTATATTTTTAAATTTCTACAATGGAAGTCTAGGGGAATGATTAGCTGGGACAATACCATACAAAGCTGAATAAATATTTGCACATTTGGCAGATGTAAGTCCAGTGTTGGTTTTAGTGGGGTACTGGGTGGTATAATGAACTTATATTTAACCACTCCCAGACCTTAAAGGGACATTATACACTCATTTTTTCTTTGCATAAATGTTTTTTTAAATGTATACAGGGAGTGCAGAATTATTAGGCAAGTTGTATTTTTGAGGATTAATTTTATTATTGAACAACAACCATGTTTTCAATGAACCCAAAAAACTCATTAATATCAAAGCTGAATAGTTTTGGAAGTAGTTTTTAGTTTGTTTTTAGTTATAGCTATTTTAGGGGGATATCTGTGTGTTCAGGTGACTATTACTGTGCATAATTATTAGGCAACTTAACAAAAAACATATACCCATTTCAATTATTTATTTTTACCAGTGAAACCAATATAACATGAAACCAATATGTTGAGATACATTTACAAATATACATTTCTGACATTCAAAAACAAAACAAAAACAAATTAGTGACCAATATAGCCACCTTTCTTTGCAAGGACACTCAAAAGCCTGCCATCCATGGATTCTGTCAGTGGTTTGATCTGTTCACCATCAACATTGTGTGCAGCAGCAACCACAGCCTCCCAGACACTGTTCAGAGAGGTGTACTGTTTTCCCTCCTTGTAAATCTCACATTTGATGATGGACCACAGGTTCTCAATGGGGTTCAGATCAGGTGAACAAGGAGGCCATGTCATTAGATTTTCTTCTTTTATACCCTTTCTTGCCAGCCACGCTGTGGAGTACTTGGACGCGTGTGATGGAGCATTGTCCTGCATGAAAATCATGTTTTTCTTGAAGGATGCAGACTTCTTCCTGTACCACTGCTTGAAGAAAGTGTCTTCCAGAAACTGGCAGTAGGACTGGGAGTTGAGCTTGACTCCATCCTCAAGCCCCACAAGCTCATCTTTGATGATACTAGCCCAAACCAGTACTCCACCTCCACCTTGCTGGCGTCTGAGTCGGACTGGAGCTCTCTGCCCTTTACCAATCCAGCCACGGGCCCATCCATCTGGCCCATCAAGACTCACTCTCATTTCATCAGTCCATAAAACCTTAGAAAAATCAGTCTTGAGATATTTCTTGGCCCAGTCTTGACGTTTCAGCTTGTGTGTCTTGTTCAGTGGTGGTCGTCTTTCAGCCTTTTTTACCTTGGCCATGTCTCTGAGTATTGCACACCTTGTGCTTTTGGGCACTCCAGTGATGTTGCAGCTCTGAAATATGGTCAAACTGGTGGCAAGTGGCATCTTGGCAGCAACGCGCTTGACTTTTCTCAGTTCATGGGCAGTTATTTTGCGCCTTGGTTTTTCCACACGCTTCTTGCGACCCTGTTGACTATTTTGAATGAAACGCTTGATTGTTCGATGATCACGCTTCAGAAGCTTTGCAATTTTAAGAGTGCTGCATCCCTCTGCAAGATATCTCACTATTTTTGACTTTTCTGAGCCTGTCAAGTCCTTCTTTTGACCCATTTTGCCAAAGGAAAGGAAGTTGCCTAATAATTATGCACACCTGATATAGGGTGTTGATGTCATTAGACCACTCCCCTTCTCATTACAGAGATGCACATCACCTAATATGCTTAATTGGTAGTAGGCTTTCGAGCCTATACAGCTTGGAGTAAGACAACATGCATAAAGAGGATGATGTGGTCAAAATACTCATTTGCCTAATAATTCTGCACTCCCTGTAGTTTTGCATATTTTTAAATAACATTGCTCTGATTTTTGGACTCCTAACCAAGCCCCAAAGTTTTATGAGATTATCGTCAGCTACCTTCTCCAGCTTGCTCCTGTTTGTGTAAAGGGTCTTTTCATATACAAAAGAAGGGGGAGGAGGGGGGGGTCTTATTTCCCACTTGCAGTGGGCTTTCCAGCTACCTTTTCAACAGAGCTAAACTGAGAGCTTCTAAGTATGTTTTCAAACATTTTTATACTTGATTTTTATATCAGTATCTGTGCATCTTATTCTTTATAGTAGTGTCTATTACATGCAGTTATATGAAAATGAGTGTATACTGTCCCTTTAAAGGTGCTGAATTTACAAGTACTTTTTTATTAAACATTTCCTTTGCTCTGTGCAGAACAAGGGGATAGGTAACAATTGGAGAAAGAAGATTAAAATAATAATAATAACAGTAGGAATAATTTGGGGAACCTTACTTGTATCCCCTACATTGTGGTCAGTGTTTAGAACCCAATATTTTATAATGTAGAGAAACGAACGTGTAAGCATGAATGCAGCTAGTTATAGTGATGTATTCAATATTTGCTAGACATTAGGGCTGCCATATTGCTGCTTTAAGGGAGGACACATATGTAAAATACATATCTGAGGTGCTCTTTAAAGAAATGTTTTGAATAATGTTCCGTTATAAAAACCCTGACATATGTATTTTTCATATGTGTCCTCCTTTAAAGAGGCAATATGGCAACTTACTAGATATGTTGATTACTCCTCCTTGTCTGAGAAAGACAAGCATCTCTGGGAAGGCACCTTGTTTTTCAGCTCTCTAAGGAAAACTTTAGATTGGATTAATTGACTTTGATCTTGCAGTGGACATTCTGTGGTCTTGACTTTGTCTGGATAACGGTTACTCTCCTGTCTTACACTCTCATTGTTACCAACATCTGAAAATAATTTGCATAGCTCCACCCGCTCCAATCCACAGCAAGCACATACAATAGTAAATACTAATAGTATAATGTAGCCATTCTGATTGTTTACAAGCATAGGAACAAGAAAATATACTTTCATGATTCATGTAATTTTTAAATTCACTTCTTTTAGCAAATTTACTTCACTCACTTGTAATGTAATCTCACTTTCATGTAATTAGCAAGAGTCCATGAGCTAGTGACGTATGGGATATACATTCCTACCAGGAGGGGCAAAGTTTCCCAAACCTTAAAATGCCTATAAATACACCCCTCACCACACCCACAATTCAGTTTTACAAACTTTGCCTCCGATGGAGGTGGTGAAGTAAGTTTGTGCTAGATTCTACGTTGATATGCGCTCCGCAGCAAGTTGGAGCCCGGTTTTCCTCTCAGCGTGCAGTGAATGTCAGAGGGATGTGAGGAGAGTATTGCCTATTTGAATGCAGTGATCTCCTTCTACGGGGTCTATTTCATAGGTTCTCTGTTATCGGTCGTAGAGATTCATCTCTTACCTCCCTTTTCAGATCGACGATATACTCTTATATATACCATTACCTCTGCTGATTCTCGTTTCAGTACTGGTTTGGCTTTCTACAAACATGTAGATGAGTGTCCTGGGGTAAGTAAATCTTATTTTCTGTGACACTCTAAGCTATGGTTGGGCACTTTGTTTATAAAGTTCTAAATATATGTATTCAAACATTTATTTGCCTTGACTCAGAATGTTCAACTTTCCTTATTTTCAGACAGTCAGTTTCATATTTGGGATAATGCATTTGAATTAATCATTTTTCTTACCTTCAAAAATTTGACTCTTTTTTTCCTGTGGGCTGTTAGGCTCGCGGGGGCTGAAAATGCTTCATTTTATTGCGTCATTCTTGGCGCGGACTTTTTTGGCGCAAAAATTCTTTTCCGTTTCCGGCGTCATACGTGTCGCCGGAAGTTGCGTCATTTTTTGACGTTATTTTGCGCCAAAAATGTCGGCGTTCCGGATGTGGCGTCATTTTTGGCGCCAAAAGCATTTAGGCGCCAAATAATGTGGGCGTCTTATTTAGGCGCTAAAAAATAAGGGCGTCGCTTTTGTCTCCACATTATTTAAGTCTTATTTTTTCAGTGCTTCTGGTTGCTAGAAGCTTGTTCTTTGGCATTTTTTCCCATTCCTGAAACTGTCATTTAAGGAATTTGATCAATTTTGCTTTATATGTTGTTTTTTCTCTTACATATTGCAAGATGTCTCACGTTGCATCTGAGTCAGAAGATACTACAGGAAAATCGCTGTCTACTGCTGGAGCTACCAAGCTAAGTGTATCTGCTATAATTTTTGGTATCTGTTTTCCAGCTGTTGTTTGTATTACATGTCATGACAAACTTATTAATGCAGATAAAATTTCCTTTAGTACTGTTATATTACCTGTTGCTGTTTCGTCAACATTTAATTTTCAGAGTGTTCCTGTTAAACATAAGAGATTTTATTTTTTAAATCCATTTAGAAGGCTATGTCTGTTATTTCTCCTTCTAGTTTACATAAAAGTCTTTTAAAAACTTCTCTTTTTTCAGATGAATTTTTAAATGAACATCATCGTTCTGATACTGATAATGGTTCTTCTGGTTCAGAAGTTTCTGTCTCAGAGGTTGATGCTGTTTAATCTTTGTATTTGTTCAAGATGGAATTTATTCGTTCTTTATTTAAAGACGTATTAATTGCTTTAGATATAGAGGATTCTGGTCCTCTTGATACTAAATCTAAACGTTTAAATAGGGTTTTTTAAATCTCCTGTATTTATTCCAGAAGTGTTTAATCTCCCTGATGCTTTTTCTGAAGTAATTCCAGGGAATGGAATATTTGGGTAATTCTTTTACTCCTTCTAAACGTTTAAGCAATTATATTCTGTGCCATCTGACAGATTAGAGTTTTTTTGGGACAAAATCCCTAAGGTTTGGGGCTGTCTCTATTCCTGCTAAAATGTACTACTATTCTTACGGCAGATAGTACTAAATTTAAGGATCCTTTAGATAAGAAAATTGAATCCTTTCTAAGAAAAGTTTACTTATGTTTAGGTAATCTTCTTAGACCTGCTATATTTTTACCGGATGTTGCTGCAGCTTCATCTTTTTGGTTAGAAGTTTTAGCGCAACAAGTAACAGATCATAATTTTATAGCATTATTTTTATTCTATAACATACTAATAATTTTATTAGTGATACCATCTTTTGATATCATTTGAGTTGATGTCAGGTATATGTCTCTAGCTATTTTAGCTAGAAAAGCTTTATGGATTTAACTTGGAATGCTGATATGTCTTCTAAGTTAACTTTGTTTTTCCCTTTCTTTCCAGGGTAATAATCATTTTTTTCGTTCTTTTTCTCATAATAAGGAACAAAAGCCTGATCCTTCATCCTCAGGAGCGGTTTCAGTTTGGAAACTATTTCCAGTTTGGAATATATCCAAGCCTTATAGAAACCTATAGTCAGCTCCTAAGTACCCATGAAGGTGTGGCCCTTTTTTCCAGTTCAGCTGGTATGGGGCAGATTACGTTTTATTCAAAGGAGTTTGGATTAATTCCGTTCTCAATCTCTGGTTTCAGAACATTGTTTCAGAAAGGTACAGAATTGGCTTCAGTTAAGGCCTCCTACTAAGAGATTTTTTTCTTCCCGTGTCCCAGTTTACACAGCAAGGCTCAGCATTTCTGAAATGTGTTTCAGATCTAGAGTTGGCTGGAGTAATTATGCCAGTTCCAGTTCTGGAACAGGGGCTAGGGTTTTATTTTATCTCTTCATTGTACCAAAGAAGGTCAATTCCTTCAGACCAGTTCCGGATCTATCAATATTGAATCGTTATGTATACCAACATTCAAGATGGTTACTGTAGGACTATTCTGCCTTTTGTTTAGCAAGGGCATTTTATGTCTACAATAGTTTTGCAGGATGTGTATCTGCATATTCCGATTCATTCAGATCACTTTTAGTGTTTGAGATTCTCTTTTTAGACAAGCATTACCAGTTTTGTGGCTCTACTGTTTGGCCTAGCCTCAGTTCCAAGAATTTTTTTCAAAGATTCTCGGTGCCCTTCTTTCTGTATTCAGAGAACAGGGTTTTGGTATTTCCTTATTTGGACGATTATCTTGGTATTTGCTCAGTCTTCTCATTCGAAGAATCTCATGCGATTCGACTTGTGTTGTTTCTTCAAGATCATGGTTGGAGGATCAATTTACCAAAAAGTTAATTGATTCCTCAGTCAAGGGTAATCTTTCTGGGTTTCCAGATAGATTCAGTGTCCATGACTCTGTCTTTAACAGACAAGAGACGTCTAAATTGTTTTCAGCTTGTCGAAACCTTCAGTCACAATCATTCCCTTCGGTAACCTTATGCATGGAAATTCTAGGTCTTATGACTGCTGCATTGGATGCAATCCCCTTTGCTTGTTTTTCACATGCGACCTCTTCAGCTCTGTATGCTGAATCAATGGTGCAAGGATTACACAAAGATATTTCAATTTATATCTTTAAAACCGATTGTTCGACACTCTCTAACGTGGTGGACAGATCACCATCGTTTAATTCAGGGGGCTTCTTTTGTGCTTCCGACCTGGACTGTAATTTCAACAGATACAAGTCTCACAGGTTGGGGAGCTGTGTGGGGATCTCTGTCGGCACAAGGAGTTTGGGAATCTCAGGAGGTGAGATTACCGTTAAATATTTTGGAACTCCGTGCAATTTTCAGAGCTCTTCAGTTTGGCCTCTTCTGTAGAGAGAATCGTTCATTTGTTTTCAGACAGACAATGTCACAACTGTGGCATACATCATCAAGGAGCGACTCACAGTCCTCTGGCTATGAAAGAAGTATCTCAAATTTTTTTGGTTTGGGCGGACTCCAGCTCCTGTCTAATCTCTGCGGTTCATATCCCAGGTGTAGACAATTGGGAAGCGGATTATCTCAGTCGCCAAACGTTGCATCCGGGCGAATGGTCTCTTCACCCAGAGGTATTTCTTCAGGTTGTTCAAATGTGGGAACTTCCAGAAATAGATCTGATGGCGTCTCATCTAAACAAGAAACTTCCCAGATATCTGTCCAGATCCCGGGATCCTTAGGCGGAGGCAGTGGATGCATTATCACTTCCTTGGAAGTATCATCCTGTCTATATCTTTCCGCCTCTAGTTCTTCTTCCAAGAGTAATCTCCAAGATTCTGAAGGAATGCTCGTTTGTTCTGCTGGTAGCTCCGGCATAGCCTTACAGGTTTGGTATGTGGATCTTGTCCGGATGGCCTCTTGCCAGCCGTGGACTCTTCCGTTAGACCAGACCTTCTGTCACAAGGTCCTTTTTTTCCATCAGGATCTGAAATCTTTCAATTTAAAGGTATGGCGATTGAACGCTTGATTCTTGGTCAAAGAGGTTTCTCTGACTCTGTGATTAATACTATGTTACAGGCTCGTAAATCTGTATCTAGAGAGATATATTATAGAGTCTGGAAGACTTATATTTTTTGGTGTCTTTCTCATCTTTTTTCTTGGCATTCTTTTAAAATACCAAGAATTTTACAGTTTCTTCAGGATGGTTTAGATAAGGGTTTGTCTGCAAGTTCCTTGAAAGGACAAATCTCTGCTCTTTCTGTTCTTCTTCACAGAAAGATTGCTATTCTTCCTGATATTTATTGTTTTGTACAAGCTTTGGTTCGTATAAAACCTGTCATTAAGTCAATTTCTCCTCCTTGGAGTTTGTATTTGGTTCTGGGAGCTCTTCAAGCTCCTCCCTTTGAACCAATGCATTCATTGGTCATTAAATTACTTTCTTGGAAAGTTTTGTTCCTTTTGGCCATCTCTTCTGCCAGAAGAGTTTCTGAATTATCTGCTCTTTCTTGTGAGTCTCCTTTTCTGATTTTTCATCAGGATAAGGCGGTGTTGCGAACTTCTTTTGAATTTTTACCTAAAGTTGTGAATTCCATCAACATTAGTAGAGAAATTGTGGTTCCTTCATTATGTCCTAATCCTAAGAATTCTAAGGAGAATTCATTGCATTCTTTGGATGTTGTTAGAGCTTTGAAATATTATGTTGAAGCTACTAAGTCTTTCCGAAAGACTTCTAGTCTATTTGTTTTCTTTTCCGGTTCTAGAAAAGGCCAGAAAGCTTCTGCCATTTCTTTGGCATCTTGGTTGAAATCTTTAATTCATCTTGCCTATGTTGAGTCGGGTAAAACTCCGCCTCAGAGGATTACAGCTCATTCTACCAGGTCAGTTTCTACTTCCTGGGCGTTTAAGAATGAAGCTTCGGTTGATCACATTTGCAAAGTTGCAACTTGGTCCTCTTTGCATATTTTTACTAAATTCTACCATTTTGATGTATTTTCTTCTTCTGAAGCAGTTTTTGGTAGAAAAGTATTTCAGGCAGCAGTTTCAGTCTGAATCTTCTGCTTATGTTTTTTATTAAACTTTATTTTGGGTGTGGATTATTTTCAGCAGGAATTGGCTGTCTTTATTTTTTCCCTCCCTCTCTAGTGACTCTTGTGTGGAAAGATCCACATCTTGGGTAGTCATTATCCCATACGTCACTAGCTCATGGACTCTTGCTAATTACATGAAAGAAAACATAATTTATGTAAGAACTTACCTGATAAATTCATTTCTTTCATATTAGCAAGAGTCCATGAGGCCCACCCTTTTTTGTGGTGGTTATGATTTTTTTGTATAAAGCACAATTATTCCAATTCCTTATTTTATATGCTTTCGCACTTTTTTATCACCCCACTTCTTGGCTATTCGTTAAACTGAATTGTGGGTGTGGTGAGGGGTGTATTTATAGGCATTTTAAGGTTTGGGAAACTTTGCCCCTCCTGGTAGGAATGTATATCCCATACGTCACTAGCTCATGGACTCTTGCTAATATGAAAGAAATGAATTTATCAGGTAAGTTCTTACATAAATTATGTTTTCATGATTCATGTAATTTTTAAATTCACTTCTTTTAGCAAATTTACTTCACTCACTTGGGTACCTTTGTTGAAAAGAATATGCACATATTGTCAGCAGCAATGCACTAATGGGAGCTAGCTGTTGATTTGTGTCTACACACATTTGTCTTTTGTCATTGGCTCACCAGATGTGCTAGTGCATTGCTGCTCTGGAACTGCCTGTATTTATGTGTTTTATAATCCATTTGTCAGGGTTAAACACATGGTTATATGCAAGAAATAGTGCAATAAAAATGCTTTTAGACAGGTGAGTATTTTGGCCTAGGCTAAAAAAGGCACTTGCCTAGGGCAGCAGATTTGAAGGGGACAGCACTTTTTGAGTTTCACTACACCTGCACTCACTACACACACACATACACACACACACTGCACTACACACTCCCTCCACACACTGACCATATACATACATACACTCACATATACATTTGAACATGAATATTTACTTTGGAAATGACATGAAGAAATAAAGTCACGTTACACCTTCGCCAAAACAATAATGGCCAGATAAGGCCTAAAACCTGGGGAGTGGGGGAGGGCAGCAGAATTTTGAGTTCCTAGGGGCAGCACAATACCTAAATAAGCCACTGCTCTTAGATATTTAGTGCCAGATTATGAGTGGAGTGCAAATTAACGCTTCAGCTCCAGTGTTAATTGTGCTAGAAGTAAGCTTTTTGCGCTTGTCAAGTTGAAAATAAACAGTTTTTGCTCTCGTGCTAACCCGACAAGTACAAAAAGCCGATCTTAGAATATCGCTTGCACATGTCCCTATAGAATTCAATGGAGCACAAAAGTAGGAAAAAACCTAACACCCCACTATCGCACAAATCTGATTCCCGATTCTCATGTGCACTAACCCGACATGAAAATATGAATATTTCACATTCCAGTGTTATTTAACAGAATATGTTCTATTTATTTATAAATACATACTGTATTTCTACATATATATGATGCTAATTTGGTTATATATATATATATCAATATCTATCTATTTATCTATCTATCTATAGCTATCTATCTATCTATCTATCTATCTATCTATCTATCTATCTATCTATCTATCTATATACACACATTATTATATATAGGCTATAGATATTATATATATATATATATATATACTGTATATATACAGTATATATATATATATATATATATATATATATATATATATATATATATATAAATATCTATTTTGAAATTCATAGAATAAACTCTACTATGTGCAGAACACTGGAATGTGAAATATTTACAGTAAATACACAGTATAACACTTTATTAAATATGAATATTGCATAAATATGTGTTTTTATCTACTTGACAGCAAAGGGCTCCAATGCATAAATACATATGTAAATACATATGTGTGTACACATACAAACATATATATATATATATAGACATACATATGCATCTTTAGACATGTATATGTATGTACACATACAAACATATATATATTTATATATATAGACATACATATGCATCTTTAGACATGTATAGGTATGTACACATACAAACATATATATATATTTATATATATATAGACATACAGATGCATCTTTAGACAGGTATATGTATGTACCTCTATGTTAAAGCCCTTTGCCTGCCTTTTTATTCACACCTGAGACCTCAGATCTGTTATTATGTTATTATGAGTGTAACTGTACTTGCTAATGCATTTTTGATGTGTTTTGTGCAACTTTTATGTTTCACAAAACAGTTAACTAGAGCTCTATCATGTTTTGCTTTCAACTTCTAAAACCAGTGGTAAACCCGACGAGCGCAATCCCCCACGATAAACCCCTTATCCTTTGGACACAAATGTTTGTGCCCCACTCGTAATCTGGCCCAAAGTCATTTTTTGCACTGTTATAGACCTATAACAGAGGTTAAATCATCAAGCTCCTCCTCCCGTCCCTTACTTTCAAGCACATAATTGGCATAGGAAGAATAATTTTACAGCAATTACCAAAATAAGCAAGCAAAGGTTAAATAATTAGCCTTTCAGCATCTGTTTAGCATGAAACCATAAAGCAGCCTAATTTATATAGACGTTCCACATAGTAAAATTAAACAGTGATATTACCTCAGTATGTTTAACCTGCTAACTGCTGTCTTGGGGCTGCTACGAACAATATATGTAGATTTTATTTTTATGTTTTACTTTTGCTAAAACACTTTTAAAAGTTTCACAAGTAGGTGTTATTTTATGAGGTAAAGATTCATTCTTGGGGGTCAATTTATCAAGACCGCTGCTACATAACTTGTCCGCCTGCTCTAAGGCCGCGGACAGAAATCAACCCGATCAACCCGATCATTGCACCAGCAGAACTGCTGGTGCAATGATAATTGCAGACAGCGTATACTGTCGGCATTTATCGATGGGCAGCAGATATGATACGCCACTCATTTTCTTGTTCTCATTCTCATTTTCTTGTTATGTAAGTCTCTCCTTCTCTTTGCTCTCTGCTCTCATTTGATCTTAGAGGGCTAGGTTGCTTGCTTTTGATTTTACTTTTGTATAACATTTTTTATCATATGAATTTTTTCCTATTCCTGAAACTGCTATTTAAGGAAATTTGATATTTTGTTTAAATGTCATTTTTACTTTTTTGTTAGATTTTGCAAGATGTCTCAGACTGATCCTGCCTCTGATGTTACTGTAGGAACTAAGCTGCCTGAACACAATTCTACCAAAACAAAGTGTGTATGTTGTAAATTGGCTGATTTTTCTTCTTCAGCTCAAATAGGTGGCACTTGTTATGAAAAACTTTTACATGCTGATAATGTTTCTATAAGTACAAATACATCTACTGTTAAACCTTCACAGTCTAATGTACATGATATTCCTGTAGATATTAAAGATTATATTGCTGCAGCCATAGAGAGGGCTATGACTGCTATTCCGCCTTCAAATAAACGTAAAAGGTCTCTCCTTACTTCTTATAAATCTAATGAAGCCTGTATTGATCATCAGCATACTAAAGTATCTTCTGCTGATGAAGATTTCTCTGGCTCAGAGGATCCTACTTCAGAGTTGGAAATTGATAAATCAATCTTTCTTTTTAAGATTGAATATATTTGTTCTTTATTAAAAGACGTATTGTTTACTTTGGATATTGAGGAATCTAGTCCTCTTGCTAACAAGAATAGCAAACGTTTGCATTCTGTTTTTAAAACTTCTGAGGTTCTCCTGAAGTGTTTCCTATTCCAGATGCTATCTCTCATATGATTACTAAGGAATGGTCTAAACTTGGTGCTTCGTTTAACCCTTCTTCTAGTTTTAAAAAGTTATATCCTTTACCTGTGGCTAATTTAGAGTTTTGGGGAAAAGTCCCTAAGGTTGATGGGGCTATTTCTACTTTGGCCAAACGTACTACTATTCCTATGGAAGATAGTACTTCTTTTAAGGATCCTTTAGATAGGAATATTGAATCTTATCTTAGAAAAGCATATTTACATACTGGCTATATTCTTAGACCTGCCATTTCTATGGCTGATGTTGCTGCTGCTTCAAATTTTTGGTTGGACAGTTTAGCTTAACAGTTAATAGATCCTGAATTGTCTAGCATTGTTCTTTAACATCAACATGCTAATCATTTTATTTGTGATGCTATATTTGATATCATAAAGATTGATATTAAATCTATGTCTTTAGCTATTCTTACTAGAAGAGCTTTATGGCTTCAATCTTGGAATGCTGATATGGTGTATAAATCTAGATTACTATCTTTATTATTTCAGGGTAGTAATTTATTTGGTTCTCAATTGGATTCTATTATCTCCACTATCACCGGGGGGAAAGGGAGTTTTTCTGCCCCAAGATAAGAAACCTAAGGGTATGTTTAAAGCTCCCAATAGTTTTCGTTCCTTTCGTCAGAATAGAGAACATAAAACCTCTCCTTCCCCTAAGGCCTCTGGCTCTAATTGGAGACTATGGGGCATATGTATCAAGCTCTGAATGGAGCTTGATGCCCCGTGTTTCTGGTGAGTCATCAGACTTGCCAGAAACAGCAGTTATGAAGCAGCGATCACAAAGACCTCTGCTCCATAACCTGTCTGCCTGCTCTGAGCAGGTGGACACACATCGCTGGAAATCAACCCGATCGATTACGATCAGGTTGATTGACACCCCCCTGCTGGCGGCCTAATGGCCTCGAGTCTGCAGGGGGTGGCGTTGCACCAGCAGCTCTTGTGAGCTGCTGGTGCAATGATGAATATGGCGAGCGTATTGCTCACCGTATTCAGCGAGGTCTGGCAGACCTGATCTGCACTGTCGGATCAGGTCCGCCAGACTTTCATAACTAGAGGCCTATCTCTGAATTGGAATAAATCCAAGCCTTTCAAAAACCTAATCCAACCCTTAAGACTGCATGAAGGTGCGGCCCTCAAACCAGTTCAACTGGTGGGGGGCAGATTGAAATTATTTCAACACATTTGGACAGTCTCTGTTCAAGACCAGTGGATTCAGAATATTGTTTCTCAGGGGTATCGAATAGGTTTAAGAATAAGACCTCCCATGGGAAGATTCTTTCTTTCTCATGTTCCAACAAACCCTATGAAGGCTCAGGCTTTTTGGAAATGTGTTTCAGACCTGAAGCTTTCAGGGGTGATTGTTCCAGTTCCCCTGCAGGAACAGGGTTTGGGTTTTTATTCAAATCTATTCATTTTTCCAAAGAAAGAAGGTTCGTTCAGACCAATTCTGGATCTGAAATTTCTAAATCGTTTTGTAAGAGTCCCAACTTTTAAGATGGTGACTATAAGGACTATTCTGCCTTTTGTTGAGCAAGGTCATTTCATGTCCACAATAGACTTACAGGACGCTTATCTTCATATTCCGATTCATCCAGACCACTATCGTTTTCTGAGATTCTCTTTTCTAGACATTACCAATTTGTCGCTCTTCCGTTTGGCCTAGCAACAGCTCAGAGGATCTTCTCAAAGGTAATCAGAGAACACAGTATTGCGGTGTTTCCTTATTTGGACGATATCTTGGTACTAGCTTAATCTTTTCATTTAACCGAATCTCACATGAAACGACTAGTGTGGTTTCTTCAAAGACATGGTTGGAGGATCAATATACAAAAGAGTTTCTTGATTCCTCAGACAAGGGTCACCTTTCTTTTAGGTTTCCAGATAGATTCAGTGTTTGTGACTATTTCTCTGACAGACAAGAGACGAATTAAGTTAGTTTTAGCTTGTCTAAACCTTCAGTCTCTATAATTCTTTTCAGTGGCTATGTGCATGGAAGTTTTAGGTCTCATGACTGCAGCATCAGACGTGATCCCCTTGGCTCGTTTTCATATGAGACCTTTACAGCATTGCATGTTGCACTAATGGTGCAGGGATTATACTCAGATATCACAACTGATTTACTTAAATCCCAACACTTAACTCTCTCTGACTTGGTGGTTAGACCATCACCTTATTGTTTGAGGGACCTCATTTGTTCGTCCTACCTGGACTGTGATCACAACAGATGCAAGTCTTACAGGTTGGGGAGCTGTCTGGAGGTCTCTGACAGCACAAGGGGTTTGGAAACCTCAAGAGGCGAGGTTACCAATCAATATTTTAGAACTCTGTGCTCCTTAACTCGTCTGCCACCTCTGAGGCAACGGACAGCAATCAGCCCGATCAGATACGATAAGGATGATTGACACCCCCTGCAGGTGGCAGCATTGCATACGCATTTCAAAGGAAATGCTTGTGCAATGATAAATGCCGAAAGCGTATGCTGTCGGCATTTATCAATGTGCAGCGGACATGATTTGCTACAGCGTTAATCGGCCCCTAAGACTTAGGTTGAGTTAGTGGAATCTGGGATATCTTTTCATATCAGCTATATGGCTTGAGTCTCCAGCGAGTAAAGTCTTGGTAAAGATTTCCCTTGTTGTACTCTCACAGACTGCTACTGGATCCCTAAGGTCACCGCCAGCAACCACTGTCTTGGTCAAGAGAGAGCATTCAGAAAATTTAAAGGTTACTTTTTTGTCTGTCTGTGGTGACGTGGGACCCAAGTTGTTCATCACAAGTTTAGTGTCCTTTTAAGGAGGCAAGCTAGTATGGTAACAACATAATACCTTGATGTCTCTAGATGTATGATGCTGTCATTTCAAAACAAACAAACACAACTGATCAACTGAAATCAATTCTTCTCCTTTAAAAAACATTTGCGAGCTCTCTTACACTGTTCTCTGGGATACAAATATGACTGTATCTTCATGAGAGCATTCCTTTGAATATCCAGCAGACAGTTCCTTCCTAAAATATTCCCACAGACTAAATGCTTAAGTGCAGCTTTTTATTTTAATTTATGGCTTAGAGATACCACAGAAAAACTGCAATAAATCCATCTTCTTAAGAATAACAGAACAATTTAGCCAAGTTCAGCATCATTTTTCTGCATCCCCAGACCTATGAAATGGCACTTATATTTCTTCCCTTGTCACAGAAAGCTGTTTGCTTTGATAAAAAAATACATGTAAATAGCATAATTTATTCTGTCACCAAAAACTATATCTGCTATCATATATTTTATAAAGTTTTGTTTTTGTGCATTTGTGTTTGTGTATATGTGTTCATGTTTGTGAATGCATTTGTGGTTTTGTTTGTGTGTGCCTGTGTGTGTGTGTCTGTGTTTATGTGTGTGAGTGTAAATGTGTGTGCATGCGTGTATGTGTATGTGTCTGCGTTTATGTGTGTAAATGTAAATGTGTGTGCATGCGTGTATGTGTTTCTGATTGTGTGTGTGTGGGTGTATTTGTAGTTGTGTGTGTTTTTGTGGTTGTGTGTTTGTATGTGTTTATGCGTGCATGTGTGTGTGTTTGTGGTTGTGTATAGTGTGTGCATGTGCATTTTTGTGTTTGTGCCTCTGTGTGAGTTTGTGAGTTTGTGACTTTGTGTTTGTGATTGTGTGTGTGTATATGCGTGTGTATTTGAGTATGTGTGTGTTTGTGTCTGTGTGTATGTATATAACCCTTTATGTTTGTGCATGTGTGTGTTTTGTGTGTCTGTGTAGGCATATATGCCTTTGTGTTTGTGCGTGTGCTCGTTTTTTTGTGCACTTATGTGTCTGTGTGTGTTTGCGTGCATGCATGTATGTGATATTGTGTGTGTTTGCGTGCGTGTGTGCTTGTGTGTATGTGGCATTGTGTGTGTTTGCAATTTGTGTTTTTGTGTGCGTGCGTGGATGTTTGTGTGTGTCTGATATATACATATGAATTTACATGCAAGTCAAGATACCAATGTTAGGGGTAAAATAAATGTATATTTATATATAAAAAATAATGTATTAATAATTATTCATTTGGTTATAAGATCGCTATTACAATGATCAATGAATACATATTTTAATATATCTAAATTGATGTGAATGTTACACTTTCTTTTTAGCTTAGCTGTTAAATAACCTGTGCGTTAATTGTTTACAATATTATATGGATGTTGGAAAAGATATTAGTAGAACACAAGGCATCTCTTTTTTAGCATCTTTAGAATAACATGCTGAAGAATTTCAGTCATAGGGGCCGATTTATCATGGCCCGAATAGGGCTAAATACCCCTATTTCCGCGCGTGCCTTTAGGCTCACTGGAAACAGTAGTTAAGAAGCAACGGTCTTAAGACCGCTGCTCCTTAAAGTGAAAGTCAATCCTAGCGTTATACAAACGCTAGGATTTACTATTGAAACAAATAAAGGGGACTTTCATTCATGAAGTATAAGATACTTCATGTAGAAAGCTCATTTATTTGATTCAATTAATTAACTCCTACAGCAGCCCACGGCTAAAAAATTTTTGGCTAAGAGGTGACGTTTTCACCTCTTAGCCAATAGCCGTGTGGTAAATCCGTCTTGACGCCCATGGGAGCCGGATTTACCGCACGGCTATTGGCTAAGAGGTGAAAATGTCACCTCTTAGCCCAAATTTTTTTTAGCCATGTGGCAATCGGTTAAATCAAATAAAGGAGCTTTCTACATGAAGTATCTTATACTTCATGAATGAAAGTGTCCTTTATTTGTTTCAATAGTAAATCCTAGCGTTTGTACAACGCTAGGATTTACTTTCACTTTAACTCGTCCGCTGCCTCTGAGGCTGCAGACATCAATCCGCCCGATCGCATATGATCGGGTTGATTTGATACCCCCTGCTTGTGCAATGTTAAATGCCGACAGCGTATGTTAGTTTGCAGAGGCAAGAACATTATCCATTGAGCCTCATTTTATCCATATTTCCAAGAGTATCATTAGAAGGTATTCCTGCCATTAATGTGCCCAATACAGAAAATCTCACAGATGAAATGGGAAGTTATTACTAAGCAGTCCAACCAACATCAACAACTTCAGAAACACACTTAAAATATTGTAAATGTAAATGTTTGTAAATGTACACTATTCACACAGGGTTTTTAACCTTAACCTCTGCCAAAAACGCAGAAGACTCTGTGCAGTATCTCTTCTCACAGTATTTTCTCGCTATAGCAAAGCTGGGGAGGTTTTTTTCACTTTTACTTTACTCATTTGGGTAATCCTTGTGATGTTGTGACAAGTGTGTGACTTATAATGTTGTGACAAGTTTTTTCATCATGGTATTGTTTCACAAATGAGTTGTAACCCCTTGCGCCAACAGGATGCAAGTACTAAGTCACACTGTACTTTGCCTAGCTTATTGTGTCCACGCAGTACCTACAACCAGCTCAGAGATGCAGGTTGCCGCCCCACTGTCAGCTTTGACAGCAGGAAACCACAAGTGATCATGCTCCGTTAGTATATAGCACTACTATTACATTTTGTATATAGCACTACTAATTATTAAATTTAGAATATAGCACTACTAATTATTAAATTTAGTATATAACACTATTGATTATTAAATTTAGTATATAGCACTACTAATTATTAAATTTAGTATATAGCACTACTAATTATTACATTTAGTATATAGCACTACTAATTATTAAATTTAGTATATAGCACTACTAATTATTACATTTAGTATAAAGCACTACTAATTATTAAATTTAGTATATAGCACTACTAATTATTACATTTAGTATAAAGCACTACTAATTATTACATTTAGTATATAGCACTACTAATTATTAAATTTAGTATATAGCACTACTAATTATTACATTTAGTATATAGCACTACTAATTATTACATTTAGTATAAAGCACTACTAATTATTACATATAGTATAAAGCACTACTATTTATTACATTTAGTATATAGCACTACTAATTATTACATTTAGTATATAGCACTACTAATTATTAAATTTAGTACATAGCACTACTAATTATTACATTTAGTATATAGCACTACTAATTATTACATTTAGTATAAAGCACTACTAATTATTACATATAGTATAAAGCACTACTATTTATTACATTTAGTATATAGCACTACTAATTATTAAATGTAGCATATAGCACTACTAATTATTACATATAGTATAAAGCACTACTAATTATTACATTTAGTATATAGCACTACTAATTATTAAATGTAGCATATAGCACTACTAATTATTACATTAGGTATATAGCACTACTAATTATTAAATGTAGCATATAGCACAAAGGTATGCTATAGAAGTAAACTGTATAATCAAAATCATATGTATCTCTAACAACGAGTAATAGAGAAGATAATTCAAACCTCTCTTTAGATCAGGATTAGATTTTTATACATTGACCTCCCTGCAGAATAGGGGTGAATAAACCTATAGATATATATTTATAGCTTTGAACCACCTACTGCGATCTCCAAAGGGTTCCAAAATGTACCACCACTATAAGAGCTTTATTGAATGCAACACCTAAGTGACTTATACACAAGTCATGTCACATGATAAACCTTTTGATCAAGAGACCCTACAAACAGCTAGATTACAAGTTTTGCGTTATGAGTGAAAAAGCAGAGTTATGCTTCATAACGCTGCTTTTTCCCTAACGCTGCTATTACAAGTCTTGTAGGTATAGGTATACCGCACACCTTTTTGGCCGTCATGCAACGTCAGTACCGCACTTTTAAAAAAGTCCTTTTTCAATGGGACTCCCATAGCGCTGGTATTACGAGTTTGCCTGGGAGGCCAAAAAGTGAGGGGTACACCTTATACTGACAAGATCCGTACCGCCATCTAAAGTCAGTAGTTATGAGTTTTACGTTACAAAGCATAAAACTCATAACTAAAGTGTTAAAAGTACACTAACACCCATAAACTATCTATTAACCCCTAAACCGAGGCCCTTCCGCATTGCAAACACTAAAATAAAATTATTAACCCCTAATCTGCCGCTCCGGACATTGCTGCCACTAACTTTTTTTATTAACCCCTATTCCGCCGGTCCCCGACATCGTCGCTACTATAATAAACCTATTAACCCCAAACCGCTGCCCTCCCGCATCCCAAACACTATTTAAAGATTATTGATCCCTAATCTGCCGTCCGCCCACACCGCCGCTATAATAAACCTATTAACCACTAAACTGCAAGCCCCCCACAATGAAATATACTAAAATAAAAAATTAACCCCTAAACCACTGACCTCCCACATCACTAACTCTACATAAATATATTAACCACTAATCCTAACCCTAACGTAACCCTAACCCTAAATCTAACTCTAACCCTAATGTAACCCTAAGCCTAAGCCTAACACCATCTAACTAATAGTTATATTGTAGCTATCTTAGGTTTTATTTTTATTTCACAGGTAAGTTTGTATTTATTTTAACTAGGTAGACTAGTTAGTAAATAGTTATTAACTATTTACTAGCTACCTAGTTAAAATAAATACAAAGTTACCTGTAAAATAAAACCTAAGCTACCTTACACTAAAAACTAACATTACAATAAAATAAAATAAATTAAATTATTAAAATACAATTTTCTAACTTACAAAGGCCTAGATTTAGAGTTTGGCGTTAGCCGTGAAAACCAGCGTTAGAGGCTCCTAACGCTGGTTTTAGGCTACCTCCGGTATTTGGAGTCATTAAAAAAAGGGTCTAACGCTCACTTTTCAGCCGCGACTTTTCCATACCGCAGATCCCCTTACGTAAATTGCGTATCCTATCTTTTCAATTGGATTTTTCTAACTCCGGTATTTAGAGTCGTGTCTGAAGTGAGCGTTAGACATCTAACGACAAAACTCCAGCTGCAGGAAAAAAGTCAGTAGTTAAGAGCTTTCTGGGCTAACGCCGGTTCATAAAGCTCTTAACTACTGTACTCTAAAGTACACTAACACCTATAAACTACCTATGTACCCCTAAACCGAGGTCCCCCCACATCGCCGCCACTCGATTAAATTTTTTTAACCCCTAATCTGCCGACCGCCACCTACGTTATACTTATGTACCCCTAATCTGCTGCCCCTAACACCGCCGACCCCTATATTATATTTATTAACCCCTAACCTGCCCCCCACAACGTCGCAGCCAGCTACCTACAATAATTAACCCCTAATCTGCTGACCGCAAAGCGCCGCCACCTATGTTATACTTATGTACCCCTAATCTGCTGCCCCTAACACCGCCGACCCCTATATTATATTTATTAACCCCTAATCTGCCCCCCTCAACGTCGCCTCCACCTGCCTACACTTATTAACCCCTAATCTGCCGACCGGACCTGAGCCCTGCTATAATAAAGTTATTAACCCCTAATCCGCCTCACTAACCCTATAATAAATAGTATTAACCCCTAATCTGCCCTCCCTAACATCGCCGACACCTAACTTCAATTATTAACCCCTAATCTGCCGACTGGAGCTCACCGCTATTTTAAGAAATGTATTAACCCCTAAAGCTAAGTCTAACCCTAACACTAACACCCCCCTAAATTAAATATAATTTTAATCTAACAAAATTAATTAACTCTTATTAAATAAATTATTCCTATTTAAAGCTAAATACTTACCTGTAAAATAAATCCTAATATAGCTACAATATAAATTATAATTATATTATAGCTATTTTAGGATTAATATTTATTTTACAGGCAACTTTGTAATTATTTTAACCATGTACAATAGCTATTAAATAGTTAAGAACTATTTAATAGCTACCTAGTTAAAATAATTACAAAATTACCTGTAAAATAAATCCTAACCTAAGTTACAATTAAACCTAACACTACACTAGCAATAAATTAATTAAATAAAATACCTACAATTACCTACAATTAAACCTAACACTACACTATCAATAAATTAATTAAATACAATACCTATAATTACCTACAATTAAACCTAACACTACACTATCAATACATTAATGAAATACAATATCTACAAATAACTACAATAAAATAAACTAACTAAAGTACAAAAAATAAAAAAAAACTAAGTTACAAAAAATAAAAAAATATTTACAAACATAAGAAAAATATTACAACAATTTTAAACTAATTACACCTACTCTAAGCCCCCTAATAAAATAACAAAGACCCCCAAAATAAAAAATGCCCTACCCTATTCTAAATTACTAAAGTTCAAAGCTCTTTTACCTTACCAGCCCTGAACAGGGCCCTTTGCGGGGCATGCCCCAAGAAGTTCAGCTCTTTTGCCTGTAAAAAAAAACATACAATACCCCCCCCCCAACATTACAACCCACCACCCACATACCCCTAATCTAACCCAAACCCCCCTTAAATAAACCTAACACTAAGCCCCTGAAGATCATCCTACCTTGTCTTCACCTCACCAGGTATCACTGATCCGTCCTGGCTCCAAAATCTTCATCCAACCCAAGCGGGGGCTGGCGATCCATCATCCGGTGGCTAAAGAGGTCCAGAAGAGGGTCCAAAGTCTTCATCTTATCCGGGAAGAAGAGGCGATCCGGACCGGCAACCATCTTGATCCAAGCGGCATCTTCTATCTTCATCCGATGACGACCGGCTCCATCCTGAAGACCTCCACCGCGGACCCATCTTCTTCCGGCGACGTCCAACTGAAGAATGACGGTTCCTTTAAGGGACGTCATCCAAGATGGCGTCCCTCGAATTCCGATTGGCTGATAGGATTCTATCAGCCAATCGGAATTAAGGTAGGAATATTCTGATTGGCTGATGGAATCAGCCAATCAGAATCAAGTTCAATCCGATTGGCTGATCCAATCAGCCAATCAGATTGAGCTTGCACTCTATTGGCTGATCGGAACAGCTAATAGAATGCGAGCTCAATCTGATTGGCTGATTGGATCAGCCAATCGGATTGAACTTGATTCTGATTGGCTGATTCCATCAGCCAATCAGAATATTCCTACCTTAATTCCGATTGGCTGATAGAATCCTATCAGCCAATCGGAATTCGAGGGACACCATCTTGGATGACGTCATTTAAAGGAACCGTCATTCGTCGTTCAGTCGTCGGCCAGGATGGATGTTCCGCGTCGGAGGTCTTCAGGATCCTGCCGCTCCGCTCCGGATGGATGACCATAGAAGATCCCGCTTGGATGAAGACTTCAATCGGATGGAAGACCTCTTCTGCCCCGCTTGGATGAAGACTTCAGCCGGATCATGGACCTCTTCAGCCCCCCGCTTGGGCTTGGATCAGGACATCGGAGGAGCTCTTCTGGATCGATCGGTGAACCTGGTATGGTGAAGATAAGGTAGGAAGATCTTCAGGGGCTTAGTGTTAGGTTTATTTAAGGGGGGTTTGGGTTAGATTAGGGGTATGTGGGTGGTGGGTTGTAATGTTGGGGGGGGGTATTGTATGTTTTTTTTTACAGGCAAAAGAGCTGAACTTCTTGGGGTATGCCCCGCAAAGGGCCCTGTTCAGGGCTGGTAAGGTAAAAGAGCTTTGAACTTTAGTAATTTAGAATAGGGTAGGGCATTTTTTTTATTTTGGGGGGCTTTGTTATTTTATTAGGGGGCTTAGAGTAGGTGTAATTAGTTTAAAATTGTTGTAATATTTTTCTTATGTTTGTAAATATTTTTTTATTTTTTGTAACTTAGTTCTTTTTTATTTTTTGTACTTTAGATAGTTTATTTCATTGTAGTTATTTGTAGGTATTGTGTTTAATTTATTTATTGATAGTGTAGTGTTAGGTTTAATTGTAACTTAGGTTAGGATTTATTTTACAGGTAATTTTGTAATTATTTTAACTATTTTAGCTATTAAATAGTTCTTAACTATTTAATAGCTATTGTACCTGGTTAAAATAAATACAAAGTTACCTGTAAAATAAATATTAATCCTAAAATAGCTATAATATAATTATAATTTATATTGTAGCTATATTAGGATTTATTTTACAGGTAAGTATTTAGCTTTAAATAGGAATAATTTATTTAATAAGAGTTAATTAATTTCGTTAGATTAAAATTATATTTAATTTAGGGGGGTGTTAGTGTTAGAGTTAGACTTAGCTTTAGGGGTTAATACATTTCTTAGAATAGCGGTGAGCTCCAGTCGGCAGATTAGGGGTTAATAATCGAAGTTAGGTGTCGGCAATGTTAGGGAGGGCAGATTAGGAGTTAAAACTATTTATTATAGGGTTAGTGAGGCGGATTAGGGGTTAATAACTTTATTATAGTAGCTCTCAGGTCCGCTCGGCAGATTAGGGGTTAATAAGTGTAGGCAGGTGGAGGCGACATTGTGGGGGGCAGATTAGGGGTTTATAAATATAATATAGGGGTCGGCGATGTTAGGGCAGCAGATTAGGGGTACATAGGGATAATGTAAGTAGCGGCGGTTTACGGAGCGGCAGATTAGGGGTTAATAATAATATGCAGGGGTCAGCGATAGCGGGGGCGGCAGATTAGGGGTTAATAAGTGTAAGGTTAGGGGTGTTTAGACTCGGGGTACATGTTAGGGTGTTAGGTGCAGACGTAGGAAGTGTTTCCGCATAGCAAACAATGGGGCTGCGTTAGGAGCTGAACGCGGCTTTTTTGCAGGTGTTAGGTTTTTTTCAGCTCAAACAGCCCCATTGTTTTCTATGGGGGAATCGTGCACGAGCACGTTTTTGAGGCTGGCCGCTTGCGTAAGCAACTCTGGTATCGAGAGTTGAAGCTGCGTTAAATATGCTCTACGCTCCTTTTTTGGAGCCTAACGCAGCCTTTATGTGGACTCTCAATACCAGAGTTATTTTTATGGTGCGGCCAGAAAAAAGCCGGCGTTAGTTTTTCGGGTCGTTACTGACAAAACTCCAAATCTAGCCGAAAGAAAATAAACACTAAATTACAAAAAATAAAAAACGAAATTATCAAAAATAAAAACAAATTACTCCTAATCTAATAGCCCTATCAAAATAAAAAAGCCCCCCGAAAATAAAAAAAACCCTAGCGTACACTAAACTGTCAATGGCCCTTAAAAGAGCCTTTTGCAGGGCATTGCCCTAAAGAAATCAGCTCTTTTACCTGTAATAAAGAATACAAACACCCCCAACAGTAAAACCCACCACCCACCCAACCAAACCCCCCAAATAAAAACCTATCTAAATAAACATAAGCTAAACATTGCCCTGAAAAGGGAATTTAGCTCTTTTACATTGACCAAAACCCTAACTTAAAAAAACAGCCAATAGAATGAGAGCTCAATCCTATTGGCTGATTGGATCAGCCAATAGGATGAAAGCTCAATAGAAATCTTTCAGCCAATAGGAATGTAAAGGACCCCATCTTGGATGACGTCACTTAAAGGGAACCTTCAGTTTCCAGCGATGACCGTAAGAAGAGGATGCTCCGCGCCGGATGTCTTGAAGATGGACCCGCTCCGCGCCGGGTTGATGAAGATAGAAGATGCCGTCTGGATGAAGACTTCTTCTCGCTTGGATGAGGACTTCGCCGGCTGGATGAAGATCGAAGAGACCGCATGGATGAAGACTTCTTACCGCTTGGATGAGGACTTCACCGGCTGGATGAGGATGGATGTGACTTCGATAACTGTAAGTGGATCGTCAGGGGTTAGTGTTAGGTTTTTTTAAGGTTTTTTTGGGTGGGTTTTTTTTAGGTTAGGGTTTTGGGCAATGTAAAAAAGCTAAATGCCCTTTTAAGGGCAATGCCCATCCAAATGCCCTTTTCAGGGCAATGCTTAGCTTAGGTTTATATAGGTTTTTATTTGGGGTTTTTGGTTGAGTGGGTGGTGGGTTTTACTGTTGGGGGGGAGTTTGAATTTTTTATTACAGGTAAAATAGCGGATTTCTTTGGGGCAATGTCCCGCAAAAGGCCCTTTTAAGGGCCATTGGCAGTTTAGTGTAGACTAGGTTTTTTTTATTTTGGGAGGGCTTTTGTATTTTGATAGGGCTATTAGATTAGGAGTAATTCGTTTTTATTTTTGATAATATTGTTTTTAATTTTTTTTAATTTAGTGTTTTTTTGGTTTTTTTAAGTTAGAAAATTTAATTTTTAATAATTTAATTAATTTTATTTTATTGTAAAGTTAGTTTTTAGTGTAAGGTAGCTTAGGTTTTATTTTACAGGTAACTTTGTATTTATTATAACTAGGTAGCTAGTAAATAGTTAATAACTACTAACTAGTCTACCTAGTTAAAATAAATTCAAACTTACCTGTGAAATAAAAATAAAACCTAAGATAGCTACAATATAACTATTAGTTATTTTGTAGCTAGCTTAGGTTTTTTTTACAGGTAAGTATGTATTTAGTTTTAAAAAGGAATTAATTAGTTAATAATTGTAAGGTTTATTTAGATTTATTTTAATTATATTGAAGTTAGGGGGTGTTAGGCTTAGCGTTACGTTAGGGTTAGACTTAGGCTTAGGGTTAGGTTTAGGGGTTAATAACTTTAGTATAGTGGCAGCGACATTGGGGGCGGCAGATTAGGGGTTAATAACTGTAATGTAGGTGGCGGCGATGTTAAGGGGAGCAGATTAGGGGTTAAATAACATTATGTAGGTGGCAGCGATGTTAGGGGCAGCAGATTAAGGGTGTTTAGACTCGGGGTTTATGTTAGGGTGTTAGGTTTAAACATAACTTTTTCTTTCCCCATAGACATCAATGGGGCTACGTTACGGAGCTTTTGTTTCCACGATCGCAGGTGTTAGGCTTTTTTTTGCCAGCTCTCCTCATTGGGGAAATC
The DNA here is from genome assembly GCF_027579735.1 of Bombina bombina. Taxonomy (NCBI): domain Eukaryota; kingdom Metazoa; phylum Chordata; class Amphibia; order Anura; family Bombinatoridae; genus Bombina; species Bombina bombina. The sequence goes on along the minus strand of NW_026512430.1, from coordinate 72,943 downwards.
GTGCACGAGCACATCAAAGCAGCCCTTGATTTCGGTGCGGTATGGAGCTCAACGCAACCATATCGCCTGCGCAAGCCTGCTTTTAAAAAACTGGTAATAGCAGCGCTATAGGAAGGTGAAATAACGCCGAAAATGTTGCAGTCGTTAATTTCCGTATAGCACTCAAAATTCGTAATCTAGCTGTAGTGAATAATATAAATATCAATATAATACTATAAATCAACAAAATTTTCAGGATTTTTTAGAGTGATGGTTTTACGTGGTGCACAAGCATCTAAAGCTAATCTTGATATTTTCCATGTGCCAGCATTTAACCCCTTAACGTCAGCAATATTACCCTATACAGTATGTTGCATGTCGCAAGGGGTTTTTAGCATGCAGAAATAGTGTGGTCTTGCCACTGTTAATGAGTCCCGCGTTATTTAACCCCTCAATACAAAAACAACAGCAAATGAACAAGGGACATCTGCTGTTGTTAAGGGGTTAAACAGTGTATATGCGTAGAAGGCGAACAGTGGTTTGTTACATGTAAATCAAGTTATCGCCAACACAAAGGAGTTCTTGCTCTTAAAGCAAACACGTATAAAATTCTGGTGCATATTTAAATCGTCTTCATATGCTTGTGTGCAGTAATTGCTCTCGCTAAAATAGTGTCAACTTTTATTAGAAGCATTTTTGTTAATACAAGTTTATTGCAAAAATTCCATTTATAACTGAAATGTACTAATGTGCATTTAAATTTTGGCTGGAATGTCCCTTTAAATTAATTGTTGACATCACATCTTCCATTAATTAACCACCCTTCCTGTACAGAAGTACAAGCAACTTTTGATTATACTTTATGTATTTTTTAGTGGGACTTATCTTTTGACTTCCTTAGGGTTTGTGCTTTTCAATGAGTATTTATTTTATAGATATTTTCTTCTGAGACATTGTGACTATTTCATTTAATAATAAAAGGTGCACATTTTTGATATAACAGTTAAAAAGACAGGAAGGAAAAACCCTTACAGTAACATTTATGTTTTCTTTTATTGGACAAAAAAAACTGCGTCATGCCAAACAATTTTGATATGTATTTAATCAGTAGATAAAAGGGCTTTCATATTTAGCATTTTGATTAAGTTGTGTTTGTAAAAAATCCTGAATTTGTTAGTTTTTTTTTAAATGATAAAAATCATAAATGTTAACTGACTTTTTGTAATTACTTATTTAGGGTTAGACATGTTTGGTATTCTTACACTCTTGCAGGTTTTAGGCCTGTATTTATAAAAAAAATGTAATATGTAAAAAAATCTGTTTCTATAAAGTACTTCAATAGGTCAATATACACACATACATACATAAACACACACATATATACATAGATACACACATGCACATACATTAACACATATATACACACACATGTACACAAATGCACATACATACACACACATATATAGACGCACACACACATGTATAAAAATGAACATACATACACACATGCAAATATATACACACGCACATATATACACATGCACATACATACATAAACATATACACACACGCACACACATATACACACATGCACATTCATACACATACATACACAAACATATATATACACACACATATACACTCATGCACATACATACACACATGCACATGCATACATACACACACACATACATACATACAAAAGCACACATGTATACACACGCACATACATACACATATCCACATACAAATACATACACACACACACACACACATACACATGCACTCACAAACATACATACACACCCATATGCACACATAGACAATTGTACACTCACATACACAGACACATGTATATAAAAAAACATGCACACTATCTTTATGCACAAACATATATATATATACACACACACACGTACATACAAATGTACACGCACATACTTACACACATACACAGACACACCTACATATAAACATGCACATACATATACACACACACGTACAAAAACACATATGCACATACATACATAAACACATACACACACGCACATACATACTCATACATAAACAAACACACATATGTACACAAAGACACGTGTACTCTCACGTACACAGACACACGTACACAAAAACATACATACTATAAATATTTCATGTTTGTGCGCTACACACATGTACATCAGGGGTCAAGTCCTACAAATAAAAGTGTGGGAACTCACCAATGCTTCCACCCCTCTCACAATTAATATTGTTTTATACACACACACTGCATTTATATGTATATAATCTATACACTCAGGTTAATGAAAGCAAATTAAAACCAATGAAGCGCTGAATAGTTGCCTTTGCGCTTGAGGATGGACACCCATTGTTACATTTTTTTTTTTTTTTAAATACTTTTTATTGAGGTAGCAATGGCACACAAAAACAATCTTACATTTGTCATGGCAACACGCCTATCAACAAACCTTGAGTCTCATGTATCCTATACAGAAGGCATGTCCTAGAGACCATAAGCAGTACTGGATCCTAAACAGTAGGAAAATATAACCAGCCATGAGTGGCACCTCTATTTATATAAGTACAGTTAGTTTGGACAACAGGAAGTAAGTTAACAAGAGGTAATCATATGGCCTAACTTTCGCGGAAGGCTCTAAATAAAAAGTAGGCCTTTATGTGTTCATACCTTTCACATCTGAACAGAAAGTAAATAAACATGGAGATAAGGATTCCCCCTAACTATACAGAAATTAAGGGAAAGCGTGCCTCATTTAGGCATTGGTGGCCACATGTGGGTCACATGCAGTAAATAGAAGTGAGAGGTAAATTCTGGGGGATACCTTAATAGGGTGTTAATAAAATGTTGTTTGTTATTCTGACCTCCTAACTTTGTGAAGGCCTCTCCTGGGCCTTAGGCAGCTACTTACAAAGCACAGGAGGTTATATATAATTACAACAACTCAGGTCCATCATCGACCTATAATTATCTTCTTTAACAATAACAGGTAAAACTAGGTTGGTCCCGAGCAAAACAGAACAGTTAGCACTCAGGAGTGGGCAGAGACTATCTAACTCTGCCTGGGACTGCGGAGGGTTTTAGTTACCCCTAATCGCAGTAGGTCCAAGGGGGGGGGGTGGAGGAAGTTACCCAGCAAGACAATAATTTGGTGGTGCTGCAATAGACGCAACCCTCTATAAATCACAAATATCTGTCAAGCTTTATTAACTCAATTGTTAAGTAATATAGGAGAAGGTTTTTCCCAGCATATACCAAGACATAGCAAATAAAGGAACTTGTTAAGCTGAATTACGCATTAGGGCCAACTGAATGGCACTTTCTAAGTGGGCTCCTTTAAAGGATAAACAATCTGGAAAGCCCTTAACCCTACAGCCAGCTCTTAATGGGTTGCATGGGATAAAATGTATAATGGTATTAGTTGCTGACTCTTTTTGCCCGCTCCCTATAGGTAAATTGATGGTATATGTTCAGTCAAATGAAGGTTCATAAACCTGTGTGTACAATCCTATAGGGCCAAATATACAAACAAGTATCCACTATTTCTGGAACATACTGTAAGCCCATCCCAAAATGTAAAACAGGCATAGATCCCTCCTAGCTCAATTGCAATTAGTAATATTAGTAAGAATCCCTACATGGATCCAAGGGATAGGCCATGTGCTACCATCTATATTTACGGGAGGGAATATAGGTCCAAATTAATACATAGCATCAGAGGGTATAAGGAAGCTTGGAAAAGGTCTATGACCAGTGCACATATTGTTGCAATGTTGGGCACCTTTAGAAACATAAAGAAACCTGTAAAAATCTATCAAGATATAGAGTAGTGCATTAATCTAAATACTATAAAAGGTACAACATAGCAGAGCAGCAATCCCACCTTACTTACTATATATATATATATACCCCCTTATAGGTGTAAATCTACTTTTGGACTTCTGCAGACATAAGAACATTCTTGTAAAATATATTAGACACAGGGCTATCATACAGTTATGCAAAATGAGGGAGAGAAACAGAAAAAAAAAAAAAATAGTAGGAATAAAATCTTTTTTAGCAGCTAGACCAACATACTAGCCAGGTCTACTGATACTAGCTATTTCTCTCTAGTTCTTGCTTCAGGCCCAGGGTGATAGCAGTAAAATGCCATTTGCTCTAGATTAGCTAATCATGTAGTTCACTGTGTTAACCTAGAGGGCAGGCAGTAAGTTACAGGCTACCTATACATAGAGTAGATACTTAATAGGGTAGACATCACAGTGTATAGGGATCCTATCCTGGAGAATATAACTGCCCTAGACTAGCCTGGGTATTGCAAACAATCAGATACATAGCAGATGTCTAAAAAAATAAATAAAATAATATGAATATATACATTGCTTCTCTAGGGGAATATATTATGTATTGTGGCAGGTATAAGAACATATTGCAAATCTATATCTCAGGCCCTAGGGCCGTCATAGTTAACCGCAATAATCTGAACAGAAGGTAATGCTGCTATTCTAACATGTATGACTGCCTATATATAGAGATAGAATAAAGAAAAAGTTAATAGTAATTTGGAAGTGCAGTCCAATGGCATAGTCACAGTCTTAACCGATTCCCTGTTCACATTTCTCAAGTGTTAAGGGTCGTTGTCCCCTGCTATGCAATACAGAGTCACTGGGGCCGTTAAAGTATGCACATTTGCTTACAAGTCTGATACATCGATTTCGACCCTGAGGGGGTAGCCCTTCCTCGAACAGCAGGTCCCACAGAACGGAATAATCCATATGAGTCAAATAGTAAAAGGGCTGATCTTTGGCGCTTACGTTGTAACGCTGTAAGGTTCCAGCTATTCCCAGGGAGAGCCCATCCATCGCGACTAGGCAGGTCTGTTGAAGTAGAGCTGCCGGATGACCAATCTCAGACCCGGAGACCTCCTCAGGTCGACCACTCCGCTCGGCACTCATCTGGACTTTGGGGCTCTCCTGCCAGTCAGAAAAGTTATCACCGACTCCCTGTGGAGGGCCGGCTGCATCCCCCCAAACAGGGGCTAAGGTGTGTTGTATGTGTCTCTCAAGGACCCCCATTAGCAGACAGCCAGGATTCTCCTCCCCGAGGGACTCAGTCCCGTATAGCTGCATGGTTTCTTCCTGCGTGGTGAGCTCTGTGGTCATTACTGCTCCAAGCTCCAGGGACGTCTCCCCGGAACATGCGCTCTCTATGTGGGCCAGGAGGCGGTCAAATCTGTGGCACATCTGCCGTTCCAACTGAAGCATTAAAGCTTGTATAGTTATGTAGGCATCTTCCATCTTTTAAATATGCCTCATCTGTCAAGGTACACCCTTATTTCAGCTTTCAACTCCCATACACCATCATCTTTGAGAGTTCTCTAGGCCGTTGGCATTAGTATGACCGCTCTATAAGTTTGCAGCCACATGGTCACGCCGTTTTCTTCTCCAGTGATTAGCCGCTGTCTGGAGTAATGGTGTAGGCAATTTTTATATTATTCCGCTCTGCTCTGTGCCACTACTTAAATGTACCCATTTTTGTGGATCATCAGGTTCAGATTGGGAAGGTAGTCTGTTCAATAGTTTCCCCTGTACACAGAGCTCTAAGCCAGCACATCCATCTTGGAGTGCTGCTAGGCTCCGCCCCCCCATTGTTACATTTTTACATTGCAGGGCTGAAATTTTTATTTGTAATTTTGGATTCAACCAATACTGAATACTGAGAAGCCAGACAGACAATTTTTAGAACACATAAAGGTGCATTTGTATAAAGATGAAAAATACAAAAAGCCTTAGTAAAATTTCAGGAGATGTTACTCCCTGGTTCTCAGGATGTATAAGGCTCTGTGATGTTAAGATCTGATATTAGGATCTTGATATGGTTTGTGTGTGCACTCACTCCGCTGTAAGAAACAATGATAATGTGATTTAGAGTAAAATTATAGTCACAAGTCGTCTGAGTGTTATTTTCTTTTACCATTAACAGTCATGTATACAAAGTAAATGTGAAGCAATTAACACTGGCAGAGGAAGCATGAGGCATGAGGGCACAGTAACACTGAAAGCAAAACAGGGCACCTTGTACTTTGGAATGAAACTGGTAAGGTTGAATCTGCAGCAAATACATTATCTTGCACAGGTCAGCATTCTTCAGAGAATCTGGCCTGCTGACTATAAATTGATAGGCGCACAGCCACCAACATAGATAAACAGACAGCACATACTATTGGTGTATAAAATAAAGTAATTGGACTTATCCTTTAACAAACACCTTTAATTGCAAGGACTTTTTTCCTTTGTGTGTACACATGTATTTCCCTTTCTGTTCTCTGTCCAGGGGGAACTTAGTTCCACCTGCAAAAATAGTGCAGGAACTCCGTTCCCATGTGTTCCCACTGGACTTGAGCCCTGATGTACATGCACACACACACTCGCTTACACATACACACACAAACATACACACACACACCTCTGGAGAGCTAAATCTCTACTGAAGAGGCAGTATCTTGTTACATATGGTTATACATCTATAAAACCTATACATAATGCCTGGCTAAATGTTACTGTACTGTCAGGTTGGATTTTTGTATCTACTTACATAATGAGAGCACAATCTTAGCCCAATATTTGATTGTGTAAAAATAATAATTGGGTAGTATTACTTAAAGGCACTAATACAAAAAGTACATGTTCTAGTCTGTAGTGCACATATTGTTTTTGTGTAACTGATAACTGTGTATTTCACCCTTGCAAAGAGTACAATCAAATAGGTGAAGCTCAGCTCCTGAGAGGGAAGCATTGCAGTAGACAAGCAGGGATGTGCTGAATTGCCATGTGGTGCTTTGGACCTGCACACCTTGCAGTTCCCCAGCTGAACTTTACTTATGTGTTTAACCCTTTCACCGGGGATAAGCAATATGGAGTGATGACAATCTTGTGTGCTTTTTTGGGGCACACAACGGTTTTTGAAAATGGTGATTTTGTGGGTTTAATGATTACAGCACAGGTTGAAGAGCCTTTATGTTGAGTGATGTATGTTATTACTGTGCATTGCTATTAATCGTTGACATGTGTGCAATTAGCCTGTTTTGTTTCAAAACCATAGAGATATGAGTGTGTGTCTTTTTAACCCCTTCAGTATCGGGAATTTCAGAGAAAAACCTGCACAAAGTACCAGAGAATTTTTAGCATTTTTGCTATCACTCCATTTAAAACAAAAGAGAGCCTGTTTTTTATTTTTTATTTACCTATGAAAACTATATTTACTTATATATTTTTATTAGTAGACAACCCAAGGTATTGCTCTAGGCCCATTTTGGTATATTGTATGCCACAGTTTCTCCCCCATTAATGTGATCATATTTCAAAAATTATTAACTTTTTCACAAACTTTGGGATTTTCACTGAAATAATTTACACACAACTTGTGCAGTCATAACACAAATGGTTGTAAAAGCTTCTCTGGGATCCCTTTTTATTCAGAAATAGCAGGCATACATGGCTTTGCCATTGGTTTTTAGTAATTAGAAGGCTGCTAATTGCAGCTGCTCACCACACTTTTAATATTATCGGCATTGAAAGGGTTAAATTATTTAGCTAGCAAGGGAAATATAATTGTAGTGTAGGTATTAACATGCCACCTCCCACCAAACGAACCACTACCTGGTATCCCCCACACACCCATCGTTTTAGTTTTTAGTAAAGCAAAGAAAATTACATTTTCGTTATTTTCTTTGATTCTTCCAAAAACTGATGCACCTGTCTATTACCTATGTCCATTTGGCTTAAGGGGTAAAGAATTTTAAATGAGGCATTATTGTGTTGTGTTTTATGGGTTATTGATTTGACTAATTTTTATTAGTGTAAATGTTTTTACTACTAATATTGTAAATTTAACAGATTGAGCAGATATCTTTGTATCTGTTTGGGGACATCCTGATGTCATCCAAAATGGCAGGGGTAATGTCAGTGGGCTTTGCTCCGATGCAAAATCAATATTCCATTATAAAACCTTTTTGGGTACTCCTGAATTAGAAAGGTGTTGTCTGGGCTTGATCAAGTCCTTTTAACTGAAGTTTTTGATAAGAGAAAAATGACCTGCATATGTGTGGTTAAAGGGACATAAAAGTCAATTTTTTTCTTTCATTATTCAGATAGAGAATACAAGTTTAAACAACATTCCAATTTACTTCTAATATCTAATTTGCTTCATTCTCTTGGTGTTCTTTGTTCAAGAAGCACCAATGCACCACTGGGAGCTAGCTGAATGCACTAGATTAGCCAATAAGAGGAGGAATATATGTGCAGCAAACAATCAGCAGCTCCTGAGTCTTCCTAGATATCCTTTTCAACACAGGATTTCAAGAGAACAAAGCAAATTAGATATTAGAAGTAAATTGGAAAGCTGTTTAAAATCCCATGCTTTGGGGCCGAATTATCATTGTGCGAGTGGACATGATCCGATATTGCGGATCATGTCCGCTGCACATCGATAAATGCCGCTAACAGGGGGTGTCAATCAACCCGATCGTATTCAATCGGGTTGCTTTCTGACGATGTCTGTCTGCCGCCTCAGAGCAGGCGTACAGGTTATGGAGCAGTGGTCTTTAGACTCGCCAGAAACACAGGGCATCAAGCTCCGTACGGAGCTTGATAAATATGTGCCTTTATCTGAATCATGAAAGAAAAAAAATTGGGTTTTATGGCCCTTTAAGTATTACGAGTATGGATTGTTATCAGCCAGACAGGTCTGGCACATGTTAAAGGGACAGTCTACACCAGAATTGTTATTGTTTTAAAAGATAGATAATCCCTTAATTAGCCATTCCCTAGTTTTGCATAACCAACACAATTATAGTAATATACTTTTTACCTCTGTGATTACCTTGTATCTAAGCCTCTGCAAACTGCCCACTTATTTCAGTTCTTTTTACAGACTTGCATTTTAGCCAATCAGTGCTGACCCCTAGGTAACTCCACGTGCGTAATAGCACACATGAACTAATACCCTCTAGTGGTGAAAAACTGTCAAAATACATTTAGATAAGAGGCGCCCTTCAAAGTCTAAGGCCTAGATTTGGAGTTTGGCGTTAGCCGTGAAAACCAGCGTTAGAGGCTCCTAACGCTGGTTTTAGGCTACCTCCGGTATTTGGAGTCACTCAAAAAAGGGTCTAACGCTCACTTTTCAGCCGCGACTTTTCCATACCGCAGATCCCCTTACGTAAATTGCGTATCCTATCTTTTCAATGGGATTTTTCTAACTCCGGTATTTAGAGTCGTGTCTGAAGTGAGCGTTAGAATTCTAACGACAAAACTCCAGCCGCAGGAAAAAAGTCAGTAGTTAAGAGCTTTCTGGGCTAACGCCGGTTTATAAAGCTCTTAACTACTGTGCTCTAAAGTACACTAACACCCATAAACTACCTATGTACCCCTAAACCGAGGTCCCCCCACATCGCCGCCACTCGATTAAATTTTTTTAACCCCTAATCTGCCGACCACCACATACGTTATCCTTATGTACCCCTAATCTGCTGCCCCTAACACCGCCGACCCCTATATTATATTTATTAACCCCTAATCTGCCCCCCTCAACGTCGCCTCCACCTGCCTACACTTATTAACCCCTAATCTGCCGACCGCAAAGCGCCGCCACCTACGTTATCCTTATGTACCCCTAATCTGCTGCCCCTAACACCGCCGACCCCTATATTATATTTATTAACCCCTAATCTGCCCCCCTCAACGTCGCCTCCACCTGCCTACACTTATTAACCCCTAATCTGCCGAGCGGACCGCACCGCTACTATAATAAAGTTATTAACCCCTAATCCGCCTCACTAACCCTATAATAAATAGTATTAACCCCTAATCTGCCCTCCCTAACATTGCCGACATCTAACTTCAATTATTAACCCCTAATCTGCCGACCGGAGCTCACCGCTATTCTAATAAATGTATTAACCCCTAAAGCTAAGTCTAACCCTAACACTAACACCCCCCTAAATTAAATATAATTTTAATCTAACGAAATTAATTAACTCTTATTAAATAAATTATTCCTATTTAAAGATAAATACTTACCTGTAAAATAAATCCTAATATAGCTACAATATAAATTATAATTACATTGTAGCTATTTTAGGATTAATATTTATTTTACAGGCAACTTTGTAATTATTTTAACCATGTACAATAGCTATTAAATAGTTAAGAACTATTTAATAGTTACCTAGTTAAAATAATTACAAAATTACCTGTAAAATAAATCCTAACCTAAGTTACAGTTAAACCTAACACTATACTATCATTAAATTAATTAAATAAAATACCTATAATTACCTACAATTAAACCTAACACTACACTATCAATACATTAATTAAATACAATATCTACAAATAACTACAATGAAATAAACTAACTAAAGTACAAAAAATAAAAAAGAACTAAGTTACAAAAAATAAAAAAATATTTACAAACATAAGAAAAATATTACAACAATTTTAAACTAATTACACCTACTCTAAGCCCCCTAATAAAATAACAAAGACCCCCAAAATAAAAAATGCCCTACCCTATTCTAAATTACTAAAGTTCAAAGCTCTTTTACCTTACCAGCCCTGAACAGGGCCCTTTGCGGGGCATGCCCCAAGAAGTTCAGCTCTTTTGCCTGTAAAAAAAAACATACACTATCCCCCCAACATTACAACCCACCACCCACATACCCCTAATCTAACCCAAACCCCCCTTAAATAAACCTAACACTAAGCCCCTGAAGATCATCCTACCTTGTCTTCACCTCACCAGGTATCACCGATCCGTCCTGGCTCCAAAATCTTCATCCAACCCAAGCGGGGGCTGGCGATCCATCATCCGGTGGCTGAAGAGGTCCAGAAGAGGGTCCAAAGTCTTCATCCTATCCGGGAAGAAGAGGCGATCCGGACCGGCAACCATCTTGATCCAAGCGGCATCTTCTATCTTCATCCGATGACGACCAGCTCCATCCTGAAGACCTCCACCGCGGACCCATCTTCTTCCGGCAACGTCCAACTGAAGAATGACGGTTCCTTTAAGGGACGTCATCCAAGATGGCGTCCCTCGAATTCCGATTGGCTGATAGGATTCTATCAGCCAATCGGAATTAAGGTAGGAATATTCTGATTGGCTGATGGAATCAGCCAATCAGAATCAAGTTCAATCCGATTGGCTGATCCAATCAGCCAATCAGATTGAGCTCGCATTCTATTGGCTGATCGGAACAGCCAATAGAATGCGAGCTCAATCTGATTGGCTGATTGGATCAGCCAATCGGATTGAACTTGATTCTGATTGGCTGATTCCATCAGCCAATCAGAATATTCCTACCTTAATTCCGATTGGCTGATAGAATCCTATCAGCCAATTGGAATTCAAGGGACGCCATCTTGGATGACGTCCCTTAAAGGAACCGTCATTCTTCAGTTGGACGTCGCCGGAAGAAGATGGGTCCGCGGTGGAGGTCTTCAGGATGGAGCCGGTCGTCATCGGATGAAGATAGAAGATGCCGCTTGGATCAAGATGGTTGCCGGTTCGGATCGCCTCTTCTTCCCGGATAGGATGAAGACTTTGGACCCTCTTCTGGACTTCTTCAGTGGATGTCTAGCCCCCGCTTGGGTTGGATGAAGATATCGGAGCCAGGACGGATCGGTGATACCCGGTGAAGTGAAGACAAGGTAGGATGATCTTCAGGGGCTTAGTGTTAGGTTTATTTAAGGGGGGTTTGGGTTAGATTAGGGGTATGTGGGTGGTGGGTTGTAATGTTGGGGGGGTGGTATTGTATGTTTTTTTTTACAGGCAAAAGAGCTGAACTTCTTGGGGCATGCCCCGCAAAGGGCCCTGTTCAGGGCTGGTAAGGTAAAAGAGCTTTGAACTTTAGTAATTTAGAATAGGGTAGGGCATTTTTTATTTTGGGGGTCTTTGTTATTTTATTAGGGGGCTTAGAGTAGGTGTAATTAGTTTAAAATTGTTATAATATTTTTCTTATGTTTGTAAATATTTTTTTATTTTTTGTAACTTAGTTCTTTTTTATTTTTTGTACTTTAGTTAGTTTATTTCATTGTAGTTATTTGTAGGAATTGTATTTAATTTATTTATTGATAGTGTAGTGTTAGGTTTAATTGTAGGTAATTGTAGGTATTTTATTTAATTAATTTAATGATAGTATAGTGTTAGGTTTAATTGTAACTTAGGTTAGGATTTATTTTACAGGTAATTTTGTAATTATTTTAACTAGGTAACTATTAAATAGTTCTTAACTATTTAATAGCTATTGTACATGGTTAAAATAATTACAAAGTTGCCTGTCAAATAAATATTAATCCTAAAATAGCTATAATATAATTATAATTTATATTGTAGCTATATTAGGATTTATTTTACAGGTAAGTATTTAGCTTTAAATAGGAATAATTTATTTAATAAGAGATAATTAATTTCGTTAGATGTAAATTATATTTAATTTAGGGGGGTGTTAGTGTTAGGGTTAGACTTAGCTTTAGGGGTTAATACATTTATTAGAATAGCGGTGAGCTCCAGTCGGCAGATTAGGGGTTAATAATTGAAGTTAGGTGTCGGCGATGTTAGGGAGGGCAGATTAGGGGTTAATATTATTTATTATAGGGTTAGTGAGGCGGATTAGGGGTTAATAACTTTATTATAGTAGCGCTCAGGTCCGCTCGGCAGATTAGGGGTTAATAAGTGTAGGCAGGTGGAGGCGACGTTGAGGGGGGCAGATTAGGGGTTAATAAATATAATATAGGGGTCAGCGGTGTTAGGGGCAGCAGATTAGGGGTACATAGGGATAATGTAAGTAGCGGCGGTTTACGGAGCGGCAGATTAGGGGTTAATAATAATATGCAGGGGTCAGCGATAGCGGGGGCGGCAGATTAGGGGTTAATAAGTGTAAGGTTAGGGGTGTTTAGACTCGGGGTACATTTTAGAGTGTTAGGTGCAGACGTAGGAAGTGTTTCGGCATAGCAAACAATGGGGCTGCGTTAGGAGCTGAACGCGGCTTTTTTGCAGGTGTTAGGTTTTTTTTCAGCTCAAACAGCACCATTGTTTTCTATGGGAGAATCGTGCACGAGCACGTTTTTGAGGCTGGCCGCTTGCGTAAGCAACTCTGGTATCGAGAGTTGAAGCTGCGTTAAATATGCTCTACGCTCCTTTTTTGGAGCCTAACGCAGCCTTTATGTGGACTCTCAATACCAGAGTTATTTTTATGGTGCGGCCAGAAAAAAGCCAGCGTTAGATTTTCGGGTCGTTACCGACAAAACTCCAAATCTAGCCGTAAGAAATTAGCATATGAACCTCCTAGGTTTAGCTTTCAACTAAGAATACCAAGGGAACAAAGCAAAATTGGTGATAAAAGTAAATTAGAAAGTTGTTTAAAATTGCATGCCCTATCTGAATCATGAAAGTTTATTTTGGACTAGATTGTCCCTTTAAGCATAGAGTCACTTTCCCCCAAATTGATTATGGAAAAAAATGCTGCAGATAAACAATGAAAATGGCTGATTTTTATTGTATCGTCATCAAAAATAGATAATCTGCAGCTGTTACTTTTCAAATGATAAAATGTAATGAAATCTATAGCTATCTAAGGACAGCAATGCAAAAAGGACAGGATCTTACTATTAGAACGTTTTTATATTACAGGACCTGTTCCCCTCTATTACTGCCTGTACTTTTCTGATCAGTGACTGCTGCGGTACAGGAGAGTTTTTCACATCTCACATTTCACACTTAGGATTCTGAAAACCTTTTGGGTTCCATCACTTCAGTGGCTAAATAAATCTGACAAGCAGCATTACTTATCTTGAGGTTAATAGTTGAATCATAAGAAGCTTGTCCTTTTCCCCTGGTCAGTTCATGAAGAGGAAATCATACTTGACAATTGCTATGAGAAGAATCGTTGGATAGACATGATACATAATCCATGCTTGATATGTGCAAACAATCTTTCTTTGGTAAAGATAAGAAAACACAGCAGCATATAATGAAAGGGATATTCTAGAGGGTATAACTGAAATGCTAGACTTTATTTTGTATTTTTATTAAAGGAACATGAAACCCATATTTTTTCTTTCATGATTTAGAAAGAGCATGCCATTTTAAACAACTTTCTAATTTACTTATATTATCTAATTTGCTTCATTCTCTTGATATACTTTGCTGAAAAGTATATCTAGATAGGATCAGTAGCTGCTGATTGATTGCTGCACATAGATGCCTCGTGTGATTGGCTCACCTATATGCGTTGCTATTTCTTCAACAAAGCATATTTAAAGAAAGAAGTAAATTAGAAAATAGAAGATAATTGGAATGTTGATTAAAATTGTATTCTCTATTTGAATCATGAAATAATTTTTTGGGGTTTAGTGTCCCTTTAAGTATGTGTTTAACCCAAAATCACACTCCTGCAACACCTGCTTGCAGACTCAGATTCAGATGTAAAAAGTGTCAGGATAGCTTCCAACTTTCCACTATGTGATTTTACTGCACCTCCTAGACTTACATGAATTTTTAGACATGTGTATTTTTTTTTTTGACAAATGCACATTCATCACGCAAATGGGATTTTCATTTTCGTAAATGAAAATCTGAATGAATGCACAAACTAAAATTAAAGAAAACCAAAATTTATGAATAAATTCATCAGTATAGGCTTTCTGGTGGGCTTTCTACTGTATACAAAGTTTGCAGCTGTGTAAGTACATTGTTAAATTGTTATTGAAAAGTTTAAATTTGAAATTTTTGAAGCCCTTCTGCCTACAGAAAACTTTCCCACCTTTAGAGAAATGGTATTAACTGCACAAACAAATCAACATTTTTTTCTTGAATGCATTGTTCATTTTTCGTCAATCAACTGTTTGCTTGATTTTTGGATGAATGCAATGAATATGGAAAACATTTTTTAAATTTGTCTGAAAACGAATGTGCATCTCTATTTTATACTGCATTAGTAAATATAATGGGCTAGATTATAACTTGAGCGCAAAATATCGCTTCCGTCCAAATGTGCCCTGGTATTACAAGTGAAGTGCACTGCAAACGCAACCTTGTGGTCACATTGCACATTGTGCTCACAAAAGCGCACTTCTATAGGCTCCAATGTCTGATGGCAGGAGAACTAGCGCAGCGAAGGGGGTAAGTTGCGCAGCGATGGGCAACAAATATAAATATATATGCATATGAATATATACATATATATTTATGTGTTAATATGTGATAGACATATTAACACATTAATATATATGTATATAAGCATTTACATATTTATTTACAGGGAACACACAGTCCCCATAGATCTCAATGTAAAGGCACTTTTCAGTGCCGTTTCCTATCTAACACCCCACACCTGCCAACTTTAGCCAAAAAAAACCCTGCTAATTGCAGTTGTTTTTTTAAAAAGGGACCGCACGTGTTATTTGGGGGGCAATTAAGGGAAATTTAAAAAATCAACCAGAGGTCTGACCTCAGGTTAATTTTTTGAGCGCTAATTGCTACCGTGAGCTCGCGGTAGCAATAACCAGCCACTTGTAATGGCTGGTGATTTATTGAGCGCCCGATAAATTAGAGCTCCACTTGTAATCTATCCCAATATTGGCATCAATGCCTGTATTTGGATTAATGGGCATTTTGGCAGTTCTTGTGTAGATAAAGCTCATACAAATGATCCAGATTTAAAATAGGCAGATAGCCAGACCTATTAAACACTGAAATTTGAGTGCAATAAAAAAAAGAGCAAATTGCACTTTCCCATGTTGCTGTATGAGAAAATGTTCTATATAAAAATCTACAAAATGTATTTTCACAAACTTTGGCAAAGAGACAGAGACTTAGTGAAGTGTGCTTCCATCCAGCCAGGGATTACTAATTCTTTTCTTATGGGCTGGTAACAGGCAAGAATGTAATAGTTCTTTTTTTTTTTAGAGATGATTTAATCAAACCTGCTGAACCTGATTAATTTACAGTTAATCAGAGTAATTGTGAAATGGAAATCGATAAGTTCCTTTAGGTTTATTTTTGAAAATGAACTAGCTAGTTTTGCACTTTGAAACCACAACCCATTAAAATTGGTTGAGCTTTCAGTGATATCAGTTCTCCTTATATTAGCACTCTTTATAGACACACACACAACGCCTCCTTATATTATCCCTGTTTGTATAGTTAGAGAGAAAAACTGAAAATAAACATCTGAGTACTTATCACTTCAACTCTCCACTGGAGTGGATAGAGCATGCAATTTTAAACAACTTTCCAATTTACTTCTGTTATCAATCTTACGGCTAGATTTAGAGTTTTGTCGGTAACGACCCGCGTAGCTAACGCTGGCTTTTTTCTGGCCGCACCTTTTAAATAACTCTGGCATTGAGAGTCCACAGAATGGCTGCGTTAGGCTCCAAAAAAGGAACGTAGAGCATATTTAACGCAACTTCAAATCTCGATACCAGAGTTGCTTACGGACGCGGCCAGCCTCAAAAACGTGCTCGTGCACGATTCCCCCATAGAAAACAATGGGGCTGTTTGAGCTGAAAAAAAACCTAACACCTGCAAAAAAGCCGCGTTCAGCTCCTAACGCAGCCCCATTGTTGTCTATGGGGAAACACTTCCTACGTCTGCACCTAACACTCTAACATGTACCCCGAGTCTAAACACCCCTAACCTTACACTTATTAAACCCTAATCTGCCGCCCCCGCTATCGCTGACCCCTGCATATTATTATTAACCCCTAATCTGCCGCTCCGTAAACCGCCGCTACTTACATTATCCTTATGTACCCCTAATCTGCTGCCCCTAACACCGCCGACCCCTATATTATATTTATTAACCCCTAATCTGCCCCCCACAACGTCGCCTCCACCTGCCTAAACTTATTAACCCCTAATCTGCCGAGCGGACCGCACCGCTATTATAATAAAGTTATTAACCCCTAATCCGCCTCACTAACCCTATAATAAATAGTATTAACCCCTAATCTGCCCTCCCTAACATCGCCGACACCTAACTTCAAACATTAACCCCTAATCTGCCGACTGGAGCTCACCGCTATTCTAATAAATGTATTAACCCCTAAAGCTAAGTCTAACCCTAACACTAACACCCCCTAAATTAAATATAATTTAAATCTAACGAAATTAATTAACTCTTATTAAATAAATTATTCCTATTTAAAGCTAAATACTTACCTGTAAAATAAATCCTAATATAGCTACAATATAAATTATAATTATATTATAGCTATTTTAGGATTTATATTTATTTTACAGGTAACTTTGTATTTATTTTAACCAGGTACAATAGCTATTAAATAGTTAAGAACTATTTAATAGCTAAAATAGTTAAAATAATTATAAATTTACCTGTAAAATAAATCCTAACCTAAGTTACAATTAAACCTAACACTACACTATCAATAAATAAATTAAATAAAATACCTACAATTACACCTAACACTACACTATCAATAAATGAATTAAATACAATATCTACAAATAAATACAATTAAATAAACTAACTAAAGTACAAAAATAAAAAAGAACTAAGTTACAAAAAATAAAAAAATATTTACAAACATAAGAAAAATATTACAACAATTTTAAACTAATTACACCTACTCTAAGCCCCCTAATAAAATAACAAAGCCCCCCAAAATAAAAAATGCCCTACCCTATTCTAAATTACAAAAGTTCAAAGCTCTTTTACCTTACCAGCCCTGAACAGGGCCCTTTGCGGGGCATGCCCCAAGAAATTCAGCTCTTTTTCCTGTAAAAAAACACATACAATACCCCCCCCCAACATTACAACCCACCACCCACATAACACTAAGCCCCTGAAGATCTTCCTACCTTGTCTTCACCTCACCGGGTATCACACCGATCCGTCCTGGCTCCGATATCTTTATCCAACCCAAGCGGGGGCTAGACATCCATCATCCGACGGCTGAAGAAGTCCAGAAGAGGGTCCAAAGTCTTCATCCTATCCGGGAAGAAGAGTAGATCCGGACCGGCAACCATCTTCTTCCAAGCGGCATCTTCTATCTTCATCCGATGAGGACCGGCTCCATCGTGAAGACATCCAGCGCGGACCCATCTTCTTCCGACGACGACTTCCCGACGAATGACGGTTCTTTTAAGGGACGTCATCCAAGATGGCGTCCCTCGAATTCCGATTGGCTGATAGGATTCTATCAGCCAATCGGAATTAAGGTAGGAAAATTCTGATTGGCTGATGGAATCAGCCAATCAGAATCAAGTTCAATCCAATTGGCTGATCCGATCAGCCAATCAGATTGAGCTCGCATTCTATTGGCTGTTCCGATCAGCCAATAGAATGCGAGCTCAATCTGATTGGCTGATCGGATCGGCCAATCGGATTGAACTTGATTCTGATTGGCTGATTCCATCAGCCAATCAGAATTTTCCTACCTTAATTCCGATTGGCTGATAGAATCCTATCAGCCAATCGGAATTCGAGGGACGCCATTTTGGATGACGTCCCTTAAAGGAACCGTCATTCGTCGGGAAGTCGTCGTCGGAAGAAGATAACTTAGGGGGGTGTTAGTGTTAGGGTTAGACTTAGCTTTAGGGGTTAATACATTTATTAGAATAGCGGTGAGCTCCAGTCGGCAGATTAGGGGTTAATGTTTGAAGTTAGGTGTCGGCGATGTTAGGGAGGGCAGATTAGGGGTTAATACTATTTATTATAGGGTTAGTAAGGCGGATTAGGGGTTAATAACTTTATTATAATAGCGGTGCGGTCCGCTCGGCAGATTAGGGGTTAATAAGTGTAGGCAGGTGGAGGCGACGTTGTGGGGGGCAGGTTAGGGGTTAATAAATATAATATAGGGGTCGGCGGTGTTAGGGGCAGCAGATTAGGGGTACATAAGTATAACGTAGGTGGCGGTCGGCAGATTAGGGGTTAAAAAATTTTAATCGAGTGGCGGCGATGTGGGGGGACCTCGGTTTAGGGGTGCATAGGTAGTTTATGGGTGTTAGTGTACTTTAGAGCACAGTAGTTAAGAGCTTTATAAACCGGCGTTAGCCCAGAAAGCTCTTAACTACTGACTTTTTTCTGCGGCTGGAGTTTTGTCGTTAGAATTCTAACGCTCACTTCAGACACGACTCTAAATACCGGAGTTAGAAAGATCCCATTGAAAAGATAGGATACGCAATTGACGTAAGGGGATCTGCGGTATGGAAAAGTTGCGGCTGAAAAGTGAGCATTAGACCCTTTCCTGACTGACTCCAAATACCGGCGGTAGCCTAAAACCAGCATTAGGAGCCTCTAACGCTGGTTTTCACGGCTACCGCCAAACTCTAAATCTAGGCCTTAGTTAGTTCTTTTGGTATCCTTTATTGAAGAGTAATTCTAGGTGAACTCAGGAGTGTGCACGTGCCTTTAGCCATCTGGCAGCATTATTTGTAACATTGTTTTTAGCAATGTTATACATATACTGCTAAAGACACATCCACATTTCTGAGCTCCTATCAGCTTATCTAGCTTTACTTTACAAAGGATATAAAAAGAACAAAGCAAATTTGATAATAGAAGTAAATATGAAAGTTGTTTAAAATCACATGCTCTGTCTGAATCATGAAAGTTTAATTTTGAAATGTTCAGTATAGGAGGGATAAGGAGGCAAAAATAGCTATTTAAAATGACAAAATAAAGCTAAATAATCTATTTGTATTACATTTATTATACTCCAGCAGGTAAAATAGATAATTGGGAACACATTAATGAGGATAACATTTTACAGTACACTGTCCCTTTAAAAACAGGAGAATTAAAGAATCAATAAATGTATAATAAAAAGACAATGAAATAACACTTAGGGCCCATTGTTCTAAGGATCACTAGGGGGCCGATTTATCAATATCTGGCGGACATGATACGATGTAGCGTATCATGTCCGCCAGACATCGCTGAATGCTGACAGCGTATTTAACATTGCACAAGCAGTTCTAATGAACTGCTTGTGCAATGCTGCCCCCTGCAGGTTTGCAGCCAATAGGCCGCTAGCAGGGGGTGTCAATCAACCTGATCGTATGCAATCTGGCGGATTGATGTCGGCAGCCTCAGAGGCGGCAGACGAGTTAAGGAGCAGCAGCCTTAAGATGATAATTCGGCCCCCAGGTCTGTGAGTAATGCTCATTTCAGTCTCACTGAGCGTCAGGCAGACAAAATGTTATAAAAAGTGGGCTGTCCCTCACTGTGCAGACAAGCGGCGATCTGCCTTTCATAGGAAACTATAGGGCTCACTGCCTTTTAAACAATCCGACCATATTGCCAGGGAATGCGAGTCTCAGCAGTGCGGGGGATATGTTTTCTAAGGCTTTTTACACAACATATACTGTGCATTCAGGAAATATAAAATGGTTCCAGTTTTCTAATAGTTAAAATAACCTATAAGTAAAGTAAGTTTCACAGGATATGCAGTAGATTTCTTACTATTGCTGATCTCGCTACTAAAAAGAGTGGGGAGACAGGTACATATGAAAAGATGAACCTTAGGAGGTGGATATTGTTTAGAACATTAGAAATTCCTAGCTATGTTTCCCCATTATAAAACAGGTTACTCACAGGGAATACGCATGAAACTCACATGGGATGCCTATATATTTACTATGTATGCTATTACCATTCGGCTAGATTACGAGTTTTGCGTTATGAGGGGTGCGGTACTAACTTGCACGTTATTGTCACCGCTCACCTCCCTTCAGCGCTGCTATTACAGGTTTTCATAAACCCGGTGTTAGCAGGCAAGAAGTGAGCGTAGAGCAAAATGGTGCTCCATACCGCACTCCAATATCAGCGCTGCTAAATGCCGCGGTCAGCTGGTCTTACGTGCCCATGCACGATTTCCCCATAGACATCAATGGGGAGAACCGGCTGAAAAAAAGCCTAACACCTGCAAAAAAGCAGCATAAAGCTCCGTAATGCAGCCCCATTGATTCTTATGGGGAAACTAAATTTATGTTTACACCTAACACCCTAACCTGAACCCCGAGTCTAAACACCCCTAATCTTACACTTATTAACCCTTAATCTGCCGCCCCCGTCATCGCTGATACCTACATTATACTTATTAACCCCTAATCTGCCGCTCCGGACATCGCCGTCACTATAATAAACATATTAACCCCTAAACCGCCGCACTCCCGCATCGCAAACACTAGTTAAATATTATTAACCCCTAATCTGCTGCCCTTAACATCGCCACCACCTACCTATGTTAAGCTATATTTATACCTGAACAAACAATAATAGCTTATTAATGTGTATTAGTATTTCTCTGATTCATGATATGCCTATCTCCTGCTTTTTTATTTTTATTTTAAATGATTATTAATGCTAGAATTTGTACATATATCTTTGCACAAACTTGTATATATATATATATATATATATATATATATATGTTATGTCAGAAATTGTTTGCAAACATATTTATATGTCCCTAAATTACTTTTTATGTTCTAAACAATGTTGTCTTTCATATCTCTGTGTTTATTTATACCACTATATGTATATAGTGTACATGTATTATTATTCTGAGCATGAATAAATGCAAATATAACATGTAATTAGAGTATTAGAGTAATTAGAGTATCATATGAATTTATTTGCAATCAATGGATATTTTAAGAACTGGTCCAGTTTTCTCTCTGTACCTGTGTAACCCCTTCTGATTGCAATCTAGTTTTAAAAACCACCCCTTCACAGGTGTTATAAAATGGGCTGGCATATAAGATTACATTTCTTACTGAAAAAGAAATTCAAGAGAAGGAAGAAAAACACTATATCATGACAGTAAAGAGGTGATTTTAATTTCTGCTGTATCTGATTCATGACAGTTTAATGTTAGGTGGGCTATCCATTTGAGCTATCAGCTTAAGATTATATTGAATCAAACATCAATTCTAATTTAAAAAGCCTTGTCTAAAATATTATACTGTGTATCCTAATGTCAACATCAATGTTTATCTTTAATTCTAAATTCACATATACATACCTTCAAAGTATAATACACAATGTAACAAATGGAACTTACAAGTTCTGATGAGTGATCAATGACACAAGTATCAAGCATTTTTATTAGTTAGTGATAGTTTAAAATGTATATTTGAATCAGATTGGCTGATGTCATAAATCATGTGATTATGCATATTCCAATCAAAAGTGGTTGAATAATTTACTAGTGTGTGGGTTGTTTAGGAGTTTGCATCATAATTGGTGCGAAAAGTGTTGCATCAAAATTGGTGCGAAGTAGAGAGTGGGACTTGTATTACTCTAAAATAATGTGGTCTAAAATTCATACAATACAATAATTCATATATAAAAGAGCCTTGATTGTGATCCACTTGGGCTTCCGTAGTCCTGAAACTCTGACGATTAGTATTGAGCTTGAGAAAGGCTGTACGCAGCCGAAACACGTTGCTCTTGATTGTGATCCACTTGGGCTTCTGTAGTCCTGAAACTTTGACGATAACGCTGTGGGAGTTCATGGAACTTGATCGAACTCATTGTAATCCTCCCACAAGAGTGCAGACGACGCCTGAGAGTGATAAATGATATCCGGAGAGGGAATAACTTCTGGAGATTAACTGCTAAAGGCATACAGTGTAAGTATAAGTGTACACCTTGAATTTGGAATTATACCTCTGCTTTAAAGGATCTTTCTGTCCTTTCTTCTCATCCATACTTTACAGCTTTGAAACCCTGCAGCTTTCCAGCTTACGCTATTGATTTTTCATTTTTATCCCTATATCTACTAGTGCACCAAATGTGGAGCAATAATATTGTATGATTTAGAAAGGATATACAATTTTAATATAGTTTCTAATTTACTTTTATTATGTAATATACTTCATTCTCTTGCAGCATCGAACATAAGCTTTCTGTGTTTTCAGCCTCCAGTTGTGTTCTATGGCATCCTATGACCTCAAGGGTGGCGGATTGAAAACTAGGTATGCTGCGTCTGAATAGACGCAAGCGTACCTGTCAAATGTTTGATAAATTGAGAAAAGTGTCAAATAGAGTTGAATATGAATTAAAAACATCTGTAATGATGCAAGCATAGATCTGCGTCGGATTGAGATCGCTGGATCGTATTAAACCTACCAACCTACTAACCCCTAAACGGCCGGCCCCCCACATCAAAAAACACTAAATTAAACTATTAACCCCTAAACCTAACACCCCCCTAACGTTAAATTAAAATTACAATATAACTATCTTTAAATAAATAAAAACTTACCTATGAAATTAAAATAAACCTACCAATAAACTATAAGTTAACCTAACTATTCTAATAAAATAAAAAAAAATACTACCAATTAAAAAATCTAGGGGTCGATCCGATAAAAATCGTCACCCGCAAAAGCTGGCGACCCCAATATTTGCGCGGGTTTGGTATCCTATATACGGTATAACCTAGAAGTTACGCGCGTATATTTCTGTCGTCACCCATAGTTTTTTGAGCCATAGGCAGGTATACCAAACCCGCGCAGTTTGGTATCCAATATACAGCGTAAGGACTTACGTGGCGAAAATGGAGAAATCTTACTCCATTTTCACCTCGCCACAAAAAGCAGCCGTAAGAAGCCGTACGCTGACTATTGGAGCCCCGTAACTCTCTAAACTAGCTGCTAAATAAACCTAACACCTAACGCATGCGCAATGTCTATCTACCTGTCAACCGCGATCTGCTAAATAAAACCTAACACCTAACGCATGCGCAATGTCTATCTACCTGTCAACCTCTATCCCCCGCCGCAATCCCTAATAAAGTATTTAACCCCTAAACCGCCGCCATCTACATAAACTAACCGCCTACTGTGAGCCCCTAAAACCGCCGCCATCTACCTGATCTATCCCCTAATCTGACCCCTTACACCGCCGCCAGCTATATTAATATTATTAACCCCTAATCTAATATCCATAAAGTAATAAACTCTATTACCAGCCCTTAAAAGGGCCTTTTGCGGGGCTTTGCCCCAAAGTTAACAGCTCTTTTGCCCTATAACCTGCCCTCCCTACACTGCCGCACCTATATTAATGGTATTAACCCCTAATATAAGCCCCTTACACCGCCGCCATCTATATTAAAATTATTAACCCCTAATTTAATCTACCTACCCCGCCGCCAGCTATATTATCTATATTAACCCTAAGTATATTATAGTTAATATAGTTATTACATTATATATATTAACTATATTAACCCTAATTATATTAGGGTTAATATAGTTAATATAGTTACTATAGTATTTATATTAACTATATTAACTCTATCTAACCCTAACACCCCTAACTAAATTCTTATTAAATAAATCTAATTTATATTATAAACTAAAATATTCCTATTTAAATCTAAATACTTACCTATAAAATAAACCCTAAGATAGCTACAATATAATTAATAATTACATTGTAGCTATGTTAGGGTTTATATTTATTTTACAGGTAAATTGTTAATTATTTTAACTAGGTATAATAGCTATTAAATAGTTATTACCTATTTAATAGCTACCTAGTTAAAATAATTACCCAATTACCTGTAAAATAAATCCTAACCTAAGTTACAAATACACCTACACTATCAATAAATTAAATAAACTACAAATATCTATCTAAAAATACAATTAAACTTAACTAACACTAAATTACAAAAAATAAAAAAAAGATTACAAGATTTTTAAGCTAATTACACCTATTCTAAGCCCCCTAATAAAATAATAAAGCCCCCCAAAATAAAAAAAATTCCCTACCCTATTCTAAATTAAAAAAAGTTCAAAGCTCTTTTACCTTACCAGCCCTTAAAAGGGCCTTTTGTGGGGGCATGCCCCAACGAAAACTGCTCTTTTGCCTGAAAAAACCCCCCACAATACCACCCCCCAACATTACAACCCACCACCCACATACCCCTAATCTATCCCAAACCCCCCTTAAATAAACCTAACACTACCCCCCTGAAGATCTCCCTACCTTTTCTTCACCACACTGGGCCGAACTCCTCATCCGATCCGGGCGATGTCTTTATAAAAGCGGCAGCAAAGTCCTCTTCTATCCGGCAGCATCTTCCATCAAACGGCATCTTCAATCTTCAATCGTCGCTCCTCCGACGCGGAGCATCCATCCCGGCCGACGACTGAACGACGAATGAGGTACCTTTAAATGACGTCATCCAAGATGGCGTCCGTCAAATTCCGATTCGCTGATAGGATTCTATCAGCCAATCGGAATTAAGGTAGAAAAATCTGATTGGCTGATTGAATCAGCCAATCAGATTCAAGTTCAATCTGATTGGCTGATTGGTTCATGACGTCATTTAACGGTACCTTATTCGTCGTTCAGTCGTCGGCCGGGATGGATGCTACGCGTCGGAGGAGCGACGAATGAAGATTGAAGATGCCGTTTGATGGAAGATGCTGCCGGATAGAAGAAGACTTTGCTGCCGCTTGGATAAAGACATCACCCGGATCGGATGAGGAGTTCGGCCCGGTGTGGTGAAGACAAGGTAGGGAGATCTTCAGGGGGGTAGTGTTAGGTTTATTTAAGGGGGGTTTGGGTTAGATTAGGGGTATGTGGGTGGTGGGTTGTAATGTTGGGGGGTGGTATTGTGTTTTTTTTTTCAGGCAAAAGAGCAGTTTTCTTTGGGGCATGCCCCCACAAAAGGCCCTTTTAAGGGCTGGTAAGGTAAAAGAGCTTTGAATTTTTTTTAATTTAGAATAGGGTAGGGAAATTTTTTTATTTTGGGGGGCTTTATTATTTTATTAGGGGGCTTAGAATATGTGTAATTAGCTTAAAAATCTTGTAATCTTTTTTTTATTTTTTGTAATTTAGTGTTTTTTTTTTTGTAATTTAGTTTAGTTTATTTAATTGTATTTTTAGATAGATATTTGTAGTTTATTTAATTTATTGATAGTGTAGGTGTATTTGTAACTTAGGTTAGGATTTATTTTACAGGTAATTGGGTAATTATTTTAACTAGGTAGCTATTAAATAGTTAATAACTATTTAATAGCTATTATACCTAGTTAAAATCATTAACCTGTAAAATAAATATAAACCCTAACATAGCTACAATGTAATTATTAATTATATTGTAGCTATCTTAGGGTTTATTTTATAGGTAAGTATTTAGTTTTAAATAGGAATATTTTAATTAATAATATTAATATTAGATTTATTTTAATAAGAGTTTAGTTAGGATGTTAGAGTTAGATAGGGTTATTATACTTAATATATATATATAATATAATAACGATATTAACTATATTAACCCTAATATAATTAGGGTTAATATAGTTAATATATATAATATAATAACTATATTAACTATATTAACCCTAATATAATTAGGGTTAATATAGTTAATATAGCTGGCGGCGGTGTAGGGGGATTAGATTAGGGGTTAATACATTTATTATAGGTGGCCGCGGTGTAGGGGGATGTAGATTGTAGGCAAAAGAGCAGTTTACTTTGTGACAAAGCCCCGCCAAAAGCCCTTTTAAGGGCTGGCAAAAGAGCTGAATTCTTTGGGGCATGCCCCGCAAAAAGCCCTTTTAAGGGCTGGAAAAAGAGCTGTTACTTTGAGGCAATGCCACGCAAAAAGCCCTTTTCAGGGCTATTTGTAGGGTTAGACTTAGGTTTAGTGGTAGGTATAGTTTAGTATTTTAGGGGTTAAATAATTTAATATAGATGGCGGCGGGGTAGGGGGATTAGATTAGGGGTTAATAATTTTAAAATAGATAGCGGCGGGGTAGGGGCTCACTTTAGGGGGTAGGTAAGGTAGATGGCGGCGGTGTTAGGGGCTCACTTTAGGGGGTTATAGATTTAATATAGCTGGCGGCGGTTTAGGGGTTAATAACTTTATTAGGTAGCGGCGGGCTCCGGGAGCGGCGGTTTAGGGGTTAATACATTTTTTATTGTTAGGATAGTGAGGGGGGATAGCGGATAGAGGGTTAGACGTGTCGGGCTATGTTAGGGAGGCGTGTTAGACAGTGCGGGTGATTTAGACTTTAGTCAGGTTTTGTAGGCGCCGGCAGTTTCTAATGTGCCGTAAGTCACTAACGACGACAGAAATTTGTACTTGCGCAGATTTCTGGACATCGCTGGTTTATCCGACTTACGGCACGTTAGCATCTGACGGCGCCGTATATGGGATAGCTCGAGTTGCGAGCTGAAACTGCGGGCGACGCGGGTTCCCTCACTTGCGCCGCAAACTACGCCGTTTATCGGATTGCGCCCAAGATAGCTACAATATAATTAATAATTACATTGCAGCTATTTTAGGGTTTATATTTATTTTACAGGTAACTTGGTATTTATTTTAACTAGGTACAATAGCTATTAAATAGTTAATAACTATTTACTAGCTACCTAGTTAAAATAATTACCAAATTACCTGTAAAATAAATCCTAAACTAAGTTACAAATAAACCTACACTATCAATAAATTAAATACCAAGTTACCTGTAAAATAAATATAAATACCAAGTTACCTGTAAAATAAATATAAACCCTAAAATAGCTACAATGTAATTATTAATTATATTGTAGCTATCTTAGGGTTTATTTTATAGGTAAGTATTTAGTTTTAAATAGGAATAATTTAGATAATATTATTAATATTATTTAGATTTATTTTAATAATAATTAAGTTAGGGGTGTTAGAGTTAGATAGGGTTAATATAGTTAATATATATAATATAATAACTATATTAACTATATTAACCCTAATATAATTAGGGTTAATATAGTTAATATAGGTGGCGGCGGTGTAGGGGGGTCAGATTAGGGGTTAATATAATTAATATAGGTTGCGGCGGTGTAGGGGGATTAGATTAGGGGTTAATACATTTAATATAGGTTGGGGCGGTGTAGAGGGATTAGATTAGGGGGTAATACATTTAATATAGGTTGCGGCGGTGTAGGGGGATTAGATTAGGGGGTAATACATTTAATATAGGTTGCAGCGGTGTAGGGGGATTAGATTAGGGGTTAATAATTTTAATATAGGTGGCAGCGGTGTAAGGGGGTCAGATTAGGGGTAAATATAGTTTAAATAGGTGGCGGCGGGGTAGGGGGCTCACATTAGGGGGTAATAATTTTAATGTAGCTGGCGGCGGTGTATGGGGGTCAGATTAGGGGGTAAAACATATGTAGCTGGCGGCAGGGTCTGGGAGCGGCGGTTTAGGGGTTAATATATTTATTGTTAGGAGTGAGAGGGGGGATTGCGGATAGAGGGGTATACGTGTCGGGTTATTTTTGGGAGGCGTGTTAGACAGTATGGGAGATTTAATACTTTAGTAAGGTTTTGTAGGTGGCGGCAGTTTCTAAAGTGCCGTAAGTCACTGGCAACTCCAGAAATTTGTACTTACGCAGATTTCTGGACATCGCTAGTTTGTCTGATTTACGGTACTTTAGCATCTGGCGGCGCCGTATATGGGATAGCTCGAGTTGCGAGCTGAAACTAAGGGCAGCACAGGTTTCCACACTTGCGCCGAAACCTGCGCCGTATATCGGATCGCACACCAGGTGTGTTCAGTTAGGTCCAAGCAGTGCATAGCTGCTCTGGAGCTGACTTTATTAATGTATTTAACCCCCTTTATGGGTTAAACACATAATTATAGACAATAGTGCAATAATATAATATTCTTACATATTACAAGTTTTTTTTTTACTTCTTGTGTCCCTTTAATGTTATATAGATTAACTATGACCCAGTAATTATTAGACAAAACTATAAATCACTTGACTTCCCGAGCTCAGATATCAATAGGATTTTCTACAGGTGTGTGCTGGAATGATAGGAGCTAACAAAACACCATTATTTTATATACAAAACAGATGAAAATGTAAAGCCGGGATGCACCCAGCACAGATAAGAAACATTACAGATAACGTCATTAACTGCTCCGGTTTCCTGTGTTTCCAATCTCTTTGTTCTCTGTTAGTTTTGGAACTTTATGTTCCAATTTGTGGACACAATATAAATTATTCTGCTAGAAAACATTAGAGCTTAAATGGAACAACATGCACTGCTTCTAATCTATAGGAAACAAAATAGGTCCATAGAAAATATTTACACTTCTTGTTTATATTTTATGTGTGATTTTATTGGTTTGAATCACCCTGTGCGTAGGATTAGCGATCATATACATCATCAGCGAAAATGAGTTAGGATTTGCACATGTAGAGCATTTTGTCTCCCTTTAATTTAAAGTAGAGAATAAATTCACAGCTTATCTATTTAGTTTTTTCGCTGTTTGCCTCAGGAGCTTACTTGTGTAGTATATAGATGTATAAGGATATAACTCTTAGTGGAATATGTAACCAACCTACAGTATTTATATTTTAAAACCAACACAGCCTTACCCTTACAATAAATAGCAGTACATTATATATATATATATATATATATATATATAGAATATAAAAAAAATTATAATTTTTTATACCTAAATCACCCTGTTATCTTTGCTGTTTAGGGACATATATATATATAATATATATGTATTTATATATATATATATATATATATATATATATATATATATATATATATATATATATATATATATATATATATGTGTCCCTAAGCATTTAAAAGTGTCAGGATCACATAACAGTACAAAATAAAAATAAAAATGGTAGCGACAAAGCGCTAAACAGCTATAACATAAACAGGGTGATTTAGGTATAAAAAATTATCAATTTTTTTGAGCGAAATGCTCCTAAATTTTTAAAATGTATCACATTGGTTAAAAAATAATCACACAAATGTCTAAAAGCACAAAAAACACAAAAGATTGTATTTAAAAGTCCAAGTATATGTAAACAGGGACCTCTCCCTTTATAATGGATACATATCCACAGGATATATTAGAGCTTTGTACAGATTTGCCACAGTTCTTTTACAGACTATACCACACCATTTTCCACCTATAGGTGTATACAAAGTCTCGATTTTAACTGATAGCAATTTATTTGTTAAATGAGAGTTTGGCATATCCACTTTCTTTGTTATTTTTTAAATGTCAGTTGTAGGATTATGATGCGAGGATTAGGATAAAGTAGAGGAACACTTGCATTCAGTTTTGTCACTGTGAATATAAATGCGTGGAAGCACTTAGACAAATACAGGTAGCTTACCGGCTGTGTTTGTAGGAATTCCCACCAAACTTACGGTTATCAGCTCCTTTACAGCGTATTTTTACCTCTGGGGCGCCACGGCAGCTTTCATTAGCTCGAATCCAACCTGGCAATCCGGTATATACCAGGACCTTACTGTTGTTTTTCCAATGTGTTGCGTCCGGTCTCACAATCAGCTGTGCGTTACTCGATCGGCATGGGGGGATCACATGTGACTCATGACATCACTTTTTTGCCGAGAGTTGTAATAGGCTCCAAGTGTTAGATGAATACAATGCAGCAACACCATGTTAACTCCTCAGGGTCAGAGTAGATTTTCAGCTAGTAGATAATAGTTACGTCAACTCGTTTCACCGCTTCATGGGTTTTATCAAGACACAAATTATTTTGTTTCCTCTCACTTTTTAAATAGCCCTGCTCTCATTCTCATTGGTCCTCCTGTTTCCCAAATTTCAAGGTGGAATTGTGTGGTTTTTGGTGCGGTCACAGCTCTAGTTTTTGTTCTCAAGTAGTCGTGGATCATTATAACATTTCATAAATGAAAATAATTTAGAAACATACAGTGTATATAACGAATTACAAGAAATACACATTTGTAATAAAATAGGAGTAGGGAATAAGACAATATTCTAACAATATATCAGTGTATACTTTTTAAGATGGACTAGATCTCTTTTATTGATTAAATAATACATTCTCAAATAAAATACATGTGCGCAGCGGAAAAATTAGTTTTGGACCGATTCGGTATTTTTTGTTTTAGATCGATTCGAATTTGGATACATTTGAATGTATTCGTTTCGGCTTCATTCGGATTCAAATCAATTCGGATGTATTTGGATGTATTAGTTTCGGATTCGATTCAGAAAGTCGAAAGTTTGGTATGTGTTATGTTCATTCAGATGGTTCAAAGTTACACAAACTGAATTATTTCACTGTTCTATCTCATTAAATCTCACTAAATTTAATTGTTATGCTGAATAGTGATTATAAATTTAATTTTTATACTGAATTGTGATTAGTCCATGGCCATTCAAATGTAACAAATAAATCCTAACTAATTCGGATTTATTCGTTACAAATGCATTCGGATTAGTTTAGTTTCGTTGCTAGGGTAATTCGGAAATTTGAATCGATTTGAATCTCTGAATTTGGCGAATACGTCCGAATTTCCATTCGGAACGAAACCAAACGCACATTTCTAGTTATTATTAGTTAACTAATGATTTATAACTAATAAGGGTTATAGATATAGTGAGCAATACTATATATATAGTTAGACTTGGGGGCCTATCTATCAAGCTCCGAACCAACCAGTCTTCAGACTCGCCAGAAACACAAGTTATGGAGCAGCAGTCACAAAGACCTCTGCTCCATAACCCTGTCCGCCTGCTCTGAGCAGGTGGACAGGAATTGCCGGCATTCAACCCAATCGAGTATGATCGGGTTGATTGACACCCCCTGTTGGCGGCCCATTGGCCGCGAGTCTCAGGGGGCGGCGTTGCAATGCTGAATACGGAGAGCATATTGCTCTCCGCATTCAGCGATGTCTTGCGGACCTGATCCGCACTGTAGGATCAGGTCTGCAAGACATTTGTTAAATAGGCCTCTTAAAGTGAATGTAAATTTTCACGAATGAAAGCCCTGTTTTTAAAAATACTATTAAAAACAGGGGCACTTTTTTTGAAAAAGTTTACATTGCAGCCATTTTTCTAAAATTCTTACCTTTTATTCCTTGCAAGCTTGGAACACCGTAGCAGCGATTCCCCCGCCCTCAGGTCATCTCTTCTTACGTCAGAAATGACGAATTCAGCTTCCTCCATTCACTGCATGGCCTCAGGCAATGTTTGCTCTGAGGGGAAGCGGTTATTGGAGGTAGCCGGATTTGTCATTTCTGACGTAAGGAGAAAGGACCTGGGGGAGACGAAATTGCTGCTCCAGTGTTCTAAGCTTTCAAGGAATAAAAGGGAAGTATTTTAAAAAAAATGGCTACAATGTAAACTTTCATGAATGAAAGTGCCCCTGTTTTTAATAGTATTGTTAAAAACAGGGCTTTTATTCGTTAAAATTTACATTCACTTTAATATTCTTCTTAATGTTTAAAAAAAAAAAAAAATATTTCAATATTATACACAATTACATAATTGCTAAATTTACATGTGGCTCGTGCTTCTTGAAATTAATTTCTATACTTTCTGTATCAAAAAAGAGTGTACAAATGTTTATCTTTATCAAGAAAATATTATATATATGAAATCAAATGTGTAAATAGGGGTCCATTTATCATTGTGCGGACGGACATGATCCGCTATAGTGAACCATGTCCAGTGCACATCGATAAATGCCGACTGCTGGTGCAATTCTGCCCCCTGCAGATTTGCGGACAATCGGCCGCTAGCAGGGGGTGTCAATCAGCCCGATCGTACATGAGGCGGCGTATGAGTTAAAGAGAAGCAGTCTTAAGACCGCTGCTTCTTTTACAAGGGGAACATGGGCTATTTGGCCCTTGTTAAATAGACCCCATAGTGTTTAATTATGTGAGAAAGGGTGAAATGTCAATTTCTGAGTTGAGATCTTCTGGATAGAGGGTTTGCATATTATAAATTAACTCAGCCTCTTTTCTCAGTATTTTCAGTTCAAAATTACGCCCCCCCCCCCCTCCATTCAGGTCTGACTTTTTGACTCCCCCAAAAAGTGTTTAAGATTATTTTGATGTGCTGTGTGGAAATGATTATAAAGATGTGTGTCTTGGTCACCCCTCTCAATGCAGGAGAGGTGTTCCCGTATGCTTTCTCTTAATGTTTCCACTATGCACTGTTTGTGACAAGAGCATTCTATTTTATATATAACTCCTCTGTCTTGACATCTTACTATATCCTTAATATGATAGATATAGCCATTTTGACTTGATTTAATTTCCTTGCATGTTTTACTGAATTTACAAGATTTTCATGATCTCTGTCCCTAGAGGTTTTGTTTCTTTCTTTCTTTTTAAACTCACTTGGAAATAGAGTGATTTTGATGTTTCTGGCTTTTCTATATACTATTCTAGTGTGTGATGGTAAGTTCTCTCCTATTATTGGATCAGTTTGTAATAGGTGCCAATGCTTCTTCATATTTTTTGTTAATAAATAATTGTCATGGGGCGGAGCTGACATCTAGAGTGAGGGGACGTGTTTTTCAAGAACTCCGTCTCAATGGCATAATTATTTATAGTTTTTTTCCCTTCAAGTATCTAAAGCCTCTTCTACCTGCAGAGCAATAATTCTAACACTAGCCCCGCATGAGCAGCTATACAGCCACTGGTTGTATGAACAAGTAGACCAGCCGTGTGTAGAAGATAGCCGAGCAAGCTGAACAGCACATAAGTGAAGCCACCTGTTGCATTAAGAACAGGAGATAGCAACCAACTCAAGAGTCACAACGCATCCCGCTATTGTACTAATCTACACTCATCATAGATGATCCTTATATACAGAGCTACAGATTGTATGGCTATGGCGGGATTCACGGCCTCCGCAGAGAGAATCAAGATGGGAGGAAGAAATCCTGCAGCTGATGGATACTCATTTTCTGCAGCTGAAGACGGTTCTCTTAATTATCTTTGAGAAGAAACTTCTAGCGGCTGTCTATCCAGGGCCACCAGTGAAGCTGCAAACTCCTTGTAAAGATGCTGTATACGAGGACACTGAATGACCCTTTAGTGAGAGTGAGCCAGGTAAAGCAATACAGCTTATAGATGAAGGAGCACCCCACACATGGAACACCCCAATTTGGGCTAAGTCGGATATCCATTTGAACTCACCTGCGATTTTGCAAGTGCCACACCTCAACAGATTGGCGATGCCTAGCTGCAGAGAACTGAGTTCATACCACTGGAGCCCCCTGTTACTGCTCGGCTTTGCCCTCATGTTCAGAGATTCACTCGATGTCCCTGAAATACTAGGGACAATACACCAACAAGCGGAACAGACACTAAGCAAGTCAGGAGTAGGTTAAAGCATATCTGTTTGCATATGAACTCTGTAGCCTCCCACTAGAAAAGCCTATGTCTTACACTGTATATGATGATTTTACTAGTCGGATTTAATTTGTGTTCTCATTGCTAAAGGGCGCCAATGATGTTATGTGAACGCTACACCAACCAGATTATACCCTCTTGTTCAGGTCTTTAATACTTATGTAAACTGTTCTTCATTTATTGTTGGAATTAACATAACAAGTTGTTAATAGGTTTTATGTTTTGGGCTCCTACTAAGCTACACATTAGTTATTACAGAGCTACACACATTTCTAGACATATTTCATTGAGAGAGCCTTAGTTCTAATTATGTTATGCCTGTTTGCACTCTAAGCGATATAAGATGCATTATATTTATAATCAGGAATATATTTTTCAGTCTGTCACATAGATATATTCTCATGGATGTTAATATTGATTTTATATGTTTTAACAACTATACTAGACTTGAGATCCTATGTTAGTTAATTGGCTTGTTGTGTTATATAACCGAAGTATGCTTTAGATAAATAGCCTCCCATGTTATTATACTTTTATATGAAAATGTCTATCTTCTACACATCATAGAAATTAGAGGATACATAATTTATGTAGGATAGCAGTTTATCAGATATAGTTTACTGATAGAGGTCTGAATAATTGTTATTTGAGTCAGCTAGATGGCCTAGCAGTAGTATGTACACAGACAATTCTGAGAGATAGAACATGTAGTCTAGCATGAGATATATAGTTGAACTTAGAAGAAGAAGGCAAATGGATATACACAAGCTATATAGTATGAGAGTATCCAGATATTATTTATTATTTAAGACTGTTATGTATACACTTTATATATATATATATATATATATATATATATATATATATATATACTGTGTATATATATATATATATATATATATATATATACTGTATATATATATATATATATATATATATATATATACAGTTCAAAAGATATTCGCTGAAAGTTGCGCTCTCCCTGAGCGTCCTGTCGAACACCAGTATCCAGCGCTATGGAGAGTGGGCGGGGGACACACCCCCTGTAGAAATCCTATTCATTGGCTGCAGCTCCAAACGTGTCTGCCACACACGCTCCAGGCAAATACGAAGAACAAAAAGGAAGTTGCGCTCGATGTAATAGGGACTTGTAGTAATTGAAGAAGTTCCAAGCAGGAAATTAGAATAAAAACCACGTTTATTAGAAAAAAATTAAAAACTGAAAAAAGGACCAAATACACAAAGTCCTTAAATAAAGCCAGCAGTGACTCGGTCAATCAGGTTGGTGAGCTGATCCTCATGCAGACATGTTGCGTGCGTTTGCGCACTTGTTCACTGCTTACCTGAGGATCAGTTCAGCCACCTCTTAAAGGCCAAGTTAACACATAATTACCAAATCCTAAACCTGATTGGATACCTGAATCCACATGACATGATAGATTAACACACTGATTAACATAAGACTTCAAATACACACTTACGGTACTTTTAAATATCTTAATGGAAAAGTGTCAAAAAACAGCTATAAGCAATAGATAATTTTAAATTATAATAATTTTCAATAGGCATATGTATAGGGGCAATATCTATTGCTTATAGCTGTTTTTTGACACTTTTCCATTAAGATATTTAAAAGTACCGTAAGTGTGTATTTGAAGTCTTATGTTAGTGTGTTAATCTATCATGCAGCGGATCTACATTTTATGGAATTCACACGAGACGTTACCTTACTCCTTCTGCATTTAGCTTAATCTTTATTTTTGCTTGCATTTCCACGAATATATCTATATCTAGATAGTCCATCTTATCGATTCATTTACCCTCGAGAGTATTTCTTCCATATTTTCTCAATTAGATCTTGACATTATATCACCACAAACTATATAGCTTAAAAACTCTTACTGACCATATAATACAGCTAAAAGATCCATGATTCAAGTTGGCAGCCTAATATTTGGTAATATTATATATTTACACCTTCCCAAATAAGAAATATATTTCCCCAACACTAGCTCCGCCCACCCCACCATAGTTTACTTAATAAACACTGGAAAATATTTCCTTAATCTTACAATCCCAAATCATTATTCTCTAGGCCTAACTATAGAAGAAAATGATTAGACTTTGTTCTCTAAAGAGATTACATATTCTACAACAGATGTGTATAGGAATATAACATCCATATTTCACCAGGGATATAGGTAAATGAGAAGTAATTTAGATTGCGTTATTGTACTATCCTCAATATTATAGAGATTGTTCTTTAGTAATTACACAGGATATCCTCTAAGTCCATTAAATGAGGGAAACAGAGTAGTCCATGAGGATCACATCACTAGAAATCCATTTACACATGGATGTCATCTGTTACTATTAACACTATATCATAATAGTGTATCATATGACCTATTCTCCCAACATAATCTCATCACATGCTTCTTTACATGTATATTCCCTACCCACTTGATTTTGATATTACTATTCCCAAATATTTGTACTTTCATTGTTTCTGGTCCAAGAGTGACCACCTATTGAATTGGGAAATAGTCCGTTATAACCATAAAAGAGGTTGGTCATCGATTGTATAGGTTTATTACTTTTATATACTTGTGCGTATGTCTAAAGAGTATTATGTCCGTTTCTATATTATATTATACTAGAGGTGCACTGTTGAAATTCTCAGCCTCTCCAATCTTAAAAACACTGTACCGCATGTTGATATAATCAATGGTATTTATTGACAATACTGATAATATGTAGACAAATGCTTATGTCCACAACCACATTGTAACCTTGCTTTGTTTATAAAAACATATTTAAAAAAAAAAAATAATAATAATAATTGTCATTATTGAAATCAGTCACCATAGGTACATTTATTAAAGTGAAGGTCAATTTTCAGCAATGAGTGCCCGGTTTTAAAAAATACTTTTAAAACAGGGGCACTTTCATTGATGAAAATTTACATTGCACCGGATTTGTAGAAATACTTACCTTTTACTTCTGCAAAGCCGTATCGATGATCCCCCGCCTTCTTCTTCCTGCTGTACAACTACAGCAATGACGAAACCGGCTTCCTGCAGTCACAGCTGGGCATCACAAGATGGACACTCTGGGGTGCAAGCCATGATTGGAGGAAGCCGGTTTTGTCATTTCTGACGTCAGTACAGAGGAACTGAGGCTGGGATCGCCAATCCGGCTTTGCAGAAGTAAAAGGTAAGTATTTCTACAAATCTGGTGCAATGTAAATTTTCATCAATTAAAGTGCCCCTGTTTTTAAAAGTATTTTTAAAAAGCGGGCACTCATTGCTGAAAATTGACCTTCACTTTAAGTTTTGTTTTTGTTTATTATTTATTTGTTTTTTAACTCTGTATTGTAACAAGCTCTCCCTATCAGTATTCCCCATTTGTTCTATCACATTTTTCATTGATTCAGGGGTGTACCTTCTTTCTACAAATTTTTGTTCCAATATCTGTACTTGTTGTTCATAATCTGTCACTCTAGAACTGTTCCGTTTCACTCTCAGACATTGTCCCTTAGGGATGTTCTCTTTCCATTGCTTGTGATGACAGCTGTTGAAGTGTATAAGATTATTGGAATCTACCTTCTTGAAATGTGTTTTGGTTATAATTTCATTCTATATTTAAATCAAGAAAAACAATTGTCCCTGTATTGTATATGTGAGTAAATTTCACTCCTATATCATTGATATTCATATCTGACAGAAAGCAATCCAGATCCGTATGGTTCCCCTTCCAGATGAAGAAGATATCATTGATAAATCTCCTATATAGTACAAGATTCGCACCCAGTCTATGCTTGATGATAAAATCCTCTTCCCATTTGTCCAGAAATAGGTTAGCATAGCTGGGTGTGAATCTTGTACCCATGTTTGTCCCTCTAGTCTGTATATAACATTTTTGATTGAATGAGAAATAGTTATGATTTATTATGAAGTCAATACCTTTTAGTATAAATTCTCTTTGCTCTGGATTTAATAAATCATCTCTTTCCATATATGATTTTGCTGCAATAAGGCCTAAGTCCTGTCTTATACTTGTACATAATGAGGACACATCACATGTCCCCATAATGAAACCATCTTCCCATGTTTTTTTTGTTTTAGGCAATTTAGAATGTCTGTCATATCTTTTAAATATGAATGTAGGGTTTTGACATATTCCTGTAAGAATCTGTCTATGTATTGTGAAATGTTAGAAATAATAGAGCCAATAACTGATATAATAGGCCTCACTGGGGGGTTAATCAAATCTTTGCGGATTTATGGCAAATAATAGAAAAATGTGACTTTCGGAAATTTCGGGCACAAAAAATCATATTCTTTTTTAAGAATAATACCTTTGTCATTTACTTCATCTAGAATTGTAATTAATTTACTAGAGAATTTTTTTGTAGGATTGAGTCTTAATTCTTTGTATGTATCTTGGTCACTTAGCAACCTATTTGCTTCTTCTACATATTTTGTTGTATCTAATATGACCACTTCTCCACCCTTATTGGCCGGTTTAATGGTTAGAGCTTTGTTATTTTGAAGATCTTTTAAAGTTTGTTTTTCTCTTTTTGTAAGATTATTAATCTTGTATTTATTCAATTTGATTTTTGAGATATCCTTGTGCACAATTTTTTTCAAAAAGTTCCAGGTTTCTCCTTTTTTATTTAATGGATAAAATTTGGACTGAAGTTTTAAATCTGTGTGTTTCATTTTGGGTGTAGTGTTCACCTCATTTATTGTACAAATAAAGATTACCACTGGCGCTTATAAATTAAGCTAGGATTTATACTACCATAACAAAGTGTAACTTATCTAAGTGTGAAAAGGATATCTTGTGTGAATCAAATCTGTCTCTAAATTTATTGAAAATATATATATATATATATATATATATATATATATATATAGGTAGATAAAAGTATCTAAGGGTGTGTGACAGTGAATTTAATATTTGAGTCCGTGTATGTAGACGATATATCTAGTGTTCAAAACGTTATAAGAAATAGATGAGTCTGTGTATACAGACAATATAGATGATGTCTGTAAATCGTGTCCTTTACAAAATAAATAAGGGTAAAGGGATAAGTATGTGTTTATAAATAGTGTTCGTGATAATAAATGATGTCCTTAAAATATAGATAGATAGTAATTGATAAGTCTGTATTTACAGGTGATATGTATGGTGTCCGTAAATAAAGATGATAGATATAATAGATAAAATTGACTTGTTTTATAAACTAGATAAACTTGCGACATAAACTTATGGCAATAAAATTCATAAAAATATAATCTCAAATAAATAAAACATATAAAACATAGAGACGTCTCCCTATAAGTAATTCTTTTGGTCAATTGGCCTTACAAAAAATTGGATATTAAAGGTATAAAACTTGATCAATATAGCCACTTTGTGTGTATAACAGTCATATTGGGCAAACCGTAAGGTACCTTACAAGTGTCCGTTGAGAATCGGATATACTTCTGAACCAATGTACCGCTTCTTTGAGCGTCCTTGTGTGTTCTGCTCCTTCGCGGCTTATTACAAAAACAACAAGCCTCCGATGTTATTGGTTGTTGGAAGTCACACCTCTCTTTTAATAGGCTGTGAGGATGCACGCTGGAAGTTAGCGTGTGAAGGTATAGATTATCTTTAGCAAGATGTTTATAGTGCAGCTGTTAGGATTCTGCTTCGGCACGTATGAGCGCAATATTGGAAATCCGCTGTAGTAGTAATGAAGTGGTATTCTCCAATTTATAGCTGATCAGATCCTTGGTCCTCCTTATGGCTTTTGCTCCCAAATCATAGAAATTAAAGAGTCCACTTGAGGGGCTGGATCACAGCTTGTAGGAGTAAAAATAGTTGTAGTGCAAAGGTCTGGAGTAAATTCTACGCGTTTCACCCTCTGGGGGCTTTATCAAGATACTCCAGACAGGTTAGGTGCATCCTTATAAAGGTGGTTCTTGTATTCTAATTGGTTCAGTAATCCAGGTGAATTTCATAGAGGCACACCTTCTTCAGTTTAAGGTGGACTTTCGGGTTTGCAGTCTTTTGTATATAAAGGGAGTATTAAAAGTTCTCTTGTTAATTGTCTTGTTATCTCACCTTTTTTAACGATGGTTAATACCTTTTTGTAAAAAACTTATTACACATAGAATAAACTTGAGAAGTTTGTATTAACTAACTGTGACTCATATGAAAAAATAAAAATATATATAAAAAAGTAAAAACTGTATATATTTGTATATTAAATGACAAGGTTATTATACCTAGACCTAAGAATAGTTCATTGAGATAATACATTATACATTTTGAAGAAGCATATAAAAAACATATTTTTAAAAAACAATCTCTAAGTGGGTATGGCTAATACTATATGTATGTGAGATATAAGTGTATATATATATCTAATACTTGTATAGGTTAATATACCTACAAATAATGATCACTTAAATAAACTTCACTAAAGGATAACTCACAATTGGAATGTGCATAATATTTCAAGTTTTATACCTTTAATATCCAATTTTTTGTAAGGCCAATTGACCAAAAGAATTACTTATAGGGAGACGTCCGTATGTTTTATATGTTTTATTTATTTGAGATTATATTTTTATGAATTTTATTGCCATAAGTTTATGTCGCAAGTTTATCTAGTTTATTAAACAAGTCAATTTTATCTATTATATCTATCATCTTTATTTACGGACACCATACATATCACCTGTAAATACAGACTTATCAATTACTATCTATCTATATTTTAAGGACATTATTTATTATCACGAACACTATTTATAAACACATACTTATCCCTTTACCCTTATTCATTTTGTAAAGGACACGATTTACAGACATCATCTATATTGTCTGTATACACAGACTCATCTATTTCTTATAACGTTTTGAACACTAGATATATCGTCTACATACACTGACTCAAATATTAAATTCACTGTCACACACCCTTAGATACTTTTATCTACCTATATATATTTTTTTTTCAATAAATTTAGAGACAGATTTGATTCACACAAGATATCCTTTTCACACTTAGATAAGTTACACTTTGTTATGGTAGTATAAATCCTAGCTTAATTTATAAGCGCCAGTGGTAATCTTTATTTGTACAATCTATCTTAACCCAAACTACTGAGGAGGAGTAGTTTCATACCCGCCAGGCATTTAGGATTTATAGTAAGCGCCAACCCTCTTTTCACCACATCACTGCTATCCCTCTGATCTTCCTATTGAGTGTTGTTTTGCGCTAACAAACTACCTATCTCATATATCTTTAAATTTATAACAATATGGAAGAAGACATGTTTGCATTTAGAGATAATCTCTTAGCCAATCTGACAGACAATCACACAATTGGAAACGATAACCTTAACATAACCATTAACATTATGGATGAAATGTTTAACCTAGAAAAATATATGGTCAAAGAACTGAAACAAAAAACTGAACTTATCTTTATGGATAAATATATAGATTCCAGTATAGTTCCAAGAGGCCTGAGAATAAAGAAAAAATGTAACTGAATTACAAACACAATTTGAAAAAGAATGGGATGATACTTTAGAAAAAGCATCGATAACACTAATGGGGATCATTAAAAAATCCAGGGAATTATCAATCACAGATATTGAAAAAAAGATTTCAGAGATCAAAACAAAACTATCAGATAAAAAAGAAAACAATGATTATAAAGATAGACAAAAATACATTATTTATAAATTAGGGGAACTTAGAAAAGATCTATTAAATACGAAATGGGGAAAACTAAAAAGAGATCAAAACGATTATTTAGAACAAACTATAGAGTTAATAAATATAGATACAGAGCCAACCACACCTAAACCATCAACAACAAACAATACTGGAACTAACCATGAACATAAACAGAAAGATCATTTGAAATATTCTAATGGTCAATATACCCCTCAACATTTAAATAGTAGAACAAACAGAGATGACAATTATAAAAGAGACTTCCACCAACACCATACTAATGATACTAATGACAATTATAATAGAAGAGAGTGGAATCAAATCCACTACAATAGAGAGAGAAGGCCAAATATGGATAATACACACAATAGACAAAATTGGAATAAACAAAAATTTTTTAGAGAAAGAAGGACTGATATGGATAACACTTACACTAGATCCAATACTTATTATAAAGAACCGAGGATTTGCTATGACAATACATATTCACATAGAAATTATAACTATAGAAGAAATGATTCTAATCATTATCAAACACGATATAACGATAACTATGACAGATATGATAACAAACAGGAGAGAAATGAAAATTATTGGACCTATCCTAAACGTAGAAATTACAATTACACTGAAGAAAAATCACATTGGCAAATACCAACTAGGAACAGATTTACAGCTATCCAAACTCCAAGAGCAAATGAAAACACTGCACAAAACCATCATTTTTTATCCCAAGGCCAATAGACCCAAAATCACCAAGATTAGGACCAAGGATAGAAAAAGAAATACAAAGACCCCAAAAAAGTCCAAGAAAAAGATTAAGAGAGGGTGTAGAGGAAGAGGAAGAGACAAAAACAAGAGATTACAAGAGGACGAAGTAGTAGCGAAGGGTATTTTCAACCTGAGCAGTGTAACGTTAAACAAAGAAGAACTAAAAGTCCTAAATAGAGGTTTATCATTTGCACCATCTACGAGAATGAACAAATTTCAAACACATATAAACATAAGCCAATTTGTCAGAAAATTTACTTTAAAAAAATATTTCATAAAAAATCCCATCGAAAGAAACTTTCAGATACCATTTAATCCCACTATTAATGTTAATAATTCTCCAAAATATATACATACAGATCTAAAAGAAAAGTCTAAATTTTATCCGAGACATGAACGTGGAAGTAATCTTGAATTGTTTGAACAGTTAGTTCAAAAAGATATACAAAACACAAATTCAAAAAATCATGCTAAATATAATCTTTCGCTAAAAGAAAAACAAGCAATGCAAAGTCTACAAAAGAACAAAAACATAGTAATAAAACAAGCTGATAAAGGGGGGTTGTAATTCTAGATAAAACAGATTATTTAAAAGAATCAAATAGATTACTTGACGATCAGACTACTTATACTACACTTAAATCAGATCCAACAAATACATATTCTAAGAGATTAAATTTACTACTAGATGAAGCCAAACAGAAAGGCATTATTAATACCAAAGAATTAAAATATCTATCACCAAAATTCCCGAAAATACCCATCTTCTACTACCTCCCCAAAATACATAAAGACACACAAAATCCGCCTGGCAGACCAATCATTTCTGGTATTGGATCATTAACATGCAACCTTTCAGAATACATAGATAATTTTTTACAGAAATATGTCAAAACTCTCCCATCATACCTAAAAGATATGACAGACGTATTACAAACCTTAGCTAAAGTAGTATGGCAAAACAATTATTATCTTATTACCAGTGATGTTTCATCACTCTACACCAGTATCAAACATAATTACGGTATAAAAACAGTGGAAAATTATCTACTAAATGACAAAACACTTGAGAAAGATCAGGCCAAATTCATACTAGATGGAATTTCTTTTATCTTGAATCAAAATTATTTTTCCTTTAATGGAAAATTTTTCCTACAGATAACAGGTACAGCTATGGGCACGAGGTTTGCGCCAAGCTATGCCAACTTATTCATGGGTGACTGGGAACAAGACTTCATCCAGAACCACGAGCTTGGCGCAAACCTCGTGCTATACAAACGACACATAGATGATATCCTGATGATATGGAGCGGGGATATTACCCATCTAGACAAGTTTCTTGATGATATGAATCATAACACAATAGGTCTAAAATTTACGAACACTATAAGTAGAACAAAGATAATATTTCTGGATTTAGAAATTGAAATAATTGAAAACTCACTAAACACAAAAACACACTTCAAAACAGTAGACGCTAACAATCTAATACATTCAGAAAGCTGTCATCTAAAAAGATGGAAAGAAAATGTACCCAAGGGACAATGCATTCGATTACGTCGAAATTGTTCTAAAATAACTGATTATTTGGAACAAGCAGACTTCCTTGAAAGAAAATTTTTAGAGAAAGGCTACAAGAAACAGATAGTAACCAAAGCCAAAAAAGATGTAGAATTAACTGATAGAAATGAATTCCTTAAATATAAAGAAAGATCGAAAGTAAATGTCCCAGAAAACACCATTATCAATGTACCACTAATCACCAACTATAATGATGATTTTAAAACCCTAAAAAGATTGTTAACAAACATTGGAATTTGGTACAAAATGATCCAATAATAGGCAATAAAGTATCTCCCTATCTCAATATCCTATATAGAAAGTCTCCTAGTGAGTTTAAGACTGAACATCACAACAATAAACAAATCAGTTTATTAGGTAACGACATTAAGGGATTCTTTCCTTGTTTTGGATGTAAGTCCTGCCAACATAGTTGTAAAACAAAAAATTACATGTCCGCACAAACTGGAAAAATATACGAAATTAGATGCCAGGATAAAGGGGTGATATACATGATTCAATGCACATGCAATAAACAATACATTGGAGAAACAACTAGAACCCTCAGGGAAAGAATCCGGGAACACCTCTGGACAATAGAGAAAGGCAAAAAAGACACATACTTGTACCAACATTTTAAAGAAAAACATAACAACAATCTATCAGACTTTAAATTTT
Organism: Bombina bombina; assembly: GCF_027579735.1. Classification (NCBI taxonomy): domain Eukaryota; kingdom Metazoa; phylum Chordata; class Amphibia; order Anura; family Bombinatoridae; genus Bombina; species Bombina bombina. The sequence goes on along the minus strand of NW_026512430.1, from coordinate 27,976 downwards.
GGGGGATTAAAAAGATTACACCTAATTGGAGGGGAGGGAATTTAGAAGTTGAACTCCTCAGAATGGAATCCGAGACCATATATACATTACAGACCCTTCAGCCCCTAGGATTAAATTCAGAATTAGAAATCTCCATTTTTTTATAATATGCCATATTTGTATAATCTGTTATATATATTAAGAGTGGAATTAAGAGTGGAATCAAACATACGTCCCCTTGAAATATTATGCACATTCCAATTGTGAGTTATCCTTTAGTGAAGTTTATTTAAGTGATCATTATTTGTAGGTATATTAACCTATACAAGTATTAGATATATATATATACACACTTATATCTCACATACATATAGTATTAGCCATACCCACTTAGAGATTGTTTTTTAAAAATATGTTTTTTTATATGCTTCTTCAAAATGTATAATGTATTATCTCAATGAACTATTCTTAGGTCTAGGTATAATAACCTTGTCATTTAATATACAAATATATACAGTTTTTACTTTTTTATATATATTTTTATTTTTTCATATGAGTCACAGTTAGTTAATACAAACTTCTCAAGTTTATTCTATGTGTAATAAGTTTTTTACAAAAAGGTATTAACCATTGTTAAAAAAGGTGAGATAGCAAGACAATTAACAAGAGAACTTTTAATACTCCCTTTATATACAAAAGACTGCAAACCCGAAAGTCCACCTTAAACTGAAGAAGGTGTGCCTCTATGAAATTCACCTGGATTACTGAACCAATTAGAATACAAGAACCACCTTTATAAGGATGCACCTAACCTGTCTGGAGTATCTTGATAAAGCCCCCAGAGGGTGAAACGCATAGAATTTACTCCAGACCTTTGCACTACAACTATTTTTACTCCTACAAGCTGTGATCCAGCCCCTCAAGTGGACTCTTTAATTTCTATGATTTGGGAGCAAAAGCCATAAGGAGGACCAAGGATCTGATCAGCTATAAATTGGAGAATACCACTTCATTACTACTACAGCGGATTTCCAATATTGCGCTCATACGTGCCGAAGCAGAATCCTAACAGCTGCACTATAAACATCTTGCTAAAGATAATCTATACCTTCACACGCTAACTTCCAGCGTGCATCCTCACAGCCTATTAAAAGAGAGGTGTGACTTCCAACAACCAATAACATCGGAGGCTTGTTGTTTTTGTAATAAGCCGCGAAGGAGCACAACACACAAGGACGCTCAAAGAAGCGGTACATCGGTTCAGAAGTATTTCCGATTCTCAACGGACACTTGTAAGGTACCTTACGGTTTGCCCAATATGACTGTTATACACACAAAGTGGCTATATTGATCAAGTTTTATACCTTTAATATCCAATTTTTTGTAAGGCCAATTGACCAAAAGAATTACTTATAGGGAGACGTCCCTATGTTTTATATGTTTTATTTATTTGAGATTATATTTTTATGAATTTTATTGCCATAAGTTTATGTCGCAAGTTTATCTAGTTTATTAAACAAGTCAATTTTATCTATTATATCTATCATCTTTATTTACGGACACCATACATATCACCTGTAAATACAGACTTATCAATTACTATCTATCTATATTTTAAGGACATCATTTATTATCACGAACACTATTTATAAACACATACTTATCCCTTTTCCCTTATTTATTTTGTAAAGGACACGATTTACGGACATCATCTATATTGTCTGTATACACAGACTCATCTATTTCTTATAACGTTTTGAACACTAGATATATCGTCTACATACACGGACTCAAATATTAAATTCACTGTCACACACCCTTAGATACTTTTATCTACCCATATATATATATTTTTTCAATAAATTTAGAGACAGATTTGATTCACACAAGATATCCTTTTCACACTTAGATAAGTTACACTTTGTTATGGTAGTATAAATCCTAGCTTAATTTATAAGCGCCAGTGGTAATCTTTATTTGTACAATCTATCTTAACCCAAACTACTGAGGAGGAGTAGTTTCATACCCGCCAGGCATTTAGGATTTATAGTAAGCGCCAACCCTCTTTTCACCACTTCACCTCATTTATGTATACTGTATTTTATTTCCTGTTATATTTCTCTCTACTAGATTTTTGACAAAATATCTTTTTAACGTTAATTTTCTAATAAATTGGCTTACGTGTATGTGAGTATTGAATTTATTTATCCTTGATGTAGGTGCAAAGCTTAACCCTAAATTGAGGACTCTTTTTTTTTCTTCCTCTGAGAGCTCTTTGCTGCTTAAATTAAATATTCCAGATTTAGGTTATCCTATTTTGTCCTTTTTACAGTTCTTTCTCCCCCTTCCTCCGCTTGACCCTCTCTGCTTCTTTTTTTTGACGTGGGCCTGTCTGTTGGAATTATTATTGGGTCTCTTTGGGCTTTCCCCTAAAAAATGATTGTCATCTCTTTCATTTGTGATCTGTTCATCACTCAGACTACTAAATCTATTTGTAGTCTCTATTTCTCAATTATTTGGATTCCTGTTATGTACATTCCTTCTGTGATTATAATTATTTCATCTAGAGTAAGTGGACCTATAATATCCATAATTTCCTCTATAGTAATCATATCCATAATCCCTTCTCTCCCTATTAGGATATCATCTTTCATGACTATTTTCTCTATCTCGTCCTGTTCTTTCATAATCATTTCTTATCTGATAATCATCATTCCACCTATTCCACCGATGTTGCCTATTTTGCTTGTATCCTCTGTCTTTTCTCCCTCTTTGTATATAATTGCTACCCTCGTCTTGTCTATTATAATTTCTCATAATTCTATAATTTCTCTGATTATTGACTATAGTGGGTGTTACATATTCAATTTGTAGTTCATCTTGTATCTCCTTTTCCTCCTCTATGTGTGTCTCTCTTGCTTTCTCAGCATAGTCCTCCTCATCTCTCTTATATTTCCTCCATTTTACTTCTTGTAAATCTTTATTTAAGATATTTAATTTATTCATTATATCTCTCTGTTTTTCTGTATATTCTCTATTTTCTTTTTTGTCACTTAAAGGGACATGAAACCCCAAAATTTTATTTTATGATTTAGGTAGAACATACAATTTCAAACAACTTTCCAGTTTACTTCTATTATCAAATTTGCTTCATTCTCTTGGTATCATTTGTTTAAAGAGCAGCAATGCACTACTGGTTTCTAACTGAACACATGGGCGAGCCAATGACAATCGGTATAAATATGCAGCCACCAATCAGCAGCTAGAACCTAGGTTCTTTGTTGCTCCTGAGCTTTCCTAGATAAACCTTTCAGCAATGAAAGAAACATTTTGGGTTTCATGTCCCTTTTAAATAATTTTTAATACTGGTTATATTTTGGCCTATCAGATCAAGCGATTGTTCCCTTGACCTTTTCAAAATATCCATTCAGGATCACATAACAGGACAACACATTTCTCCACTTTAATTTGTTCTAAATGATCTATTTTACATGCTGGGGTACATTAAATTGCTTACAAATAGTCTATTTGCATTTTACACTCCCAAGAGAGATAAGTAATACAATTTTTGTTTTCAACTGTTCTCTCTGAGGCCCTGATGATTAAATGTGCCGTAAGGCGGAAAAATATTCCAAGGGAATCCGCGACAATGTCTGGCGAGCCTGCAAAATATTCCAAGCTGCCGACATCTTTGTTAACAGGCAGCATCACAGAGAGGCGTTTTACTATACATTCCATTGGATCCCCTACTCTACTTAACTACTACACCTTCATAACCCTCCAACGCACCTATCCAAAAAAAAAAAAGTTGTCCTGATAAGAGCATTTTGTAGGGCATTGCTCTTTTAGGACTTAAAAAATAAAAAGCCCTATTCTAAAGAAATTCTATACTAAAAAAACCTAACAGGGAAAATAACCCTAACCTAAAAAATAAAAAACAACTAACTCTAAACCCCAAAGTTGTACTCAACAACTTGACTCCGGCTCCTATGTGCTCAACAAATGTGGTGCTTCTCTTCATGGCAGAGCGGTGTTGGGGCCCATCTACATGGGGGCAGCGGTCCTCTTCTATCTTCGACCATCTTCTGCTGCTGCTTTTCTGGGGAAGCCCATCTTCCACCTGATACATCTGCTTTTCTTTTAGTGTTTGTTATTTTTTTTTAACTTAGAGGTTGTTAGGTTAGAGATGGGGGTTAGCTGTTAGGCAGTTTTGTAGTGTAGGGGTAGTTTGCATTGGGGTTTTTTGGCAGATAGGGGTTAATCGGTTAGAGGCTTATTGCAATGGGGGTTGTAGTGGTTTAGGGGTTTATAGGTTAAGGGGGTGGTTAGGTCTTTAGGTTATGGCAGATTAGGGATAAACAGTGTAAGTTGAGCTGGGGTGAGGGCATGTAAGGGGTTTATAGTTTAGTTTAGTATAGCATTTATATACAATGTTAAAATTATACACATTGTCATGTATAATGCATTATTTTTTCTTTTCTGGGAGTTATCTGGGCATTCTAGGGAAGTATAGCTTAGATGTGATGTAGGTGTAGGCAGTATTAGGGAGGTAGCTTGGCATTCCAGGGGGAGTATATAACCTGCACTTTGAATGGGATGCATCGCCAGCAGTGCAATATATTCAAATCTCTAAAATAAAGGTTACGAGTAGAGTGTCACCCATGCTTGTCTCTCCATCTTTTCAGTGGCAAGACTTTCCAGTGTGAGCAGGTAGTGTAGGTTTAGGGAAAATAAGGTCACACTGGCATTATTTGAAGTGTTCAGACACAGAAAATGTTTTTGGTTTCTCTGAGCTCACTGTTTGTGCTGTGTAGCAACACATGAAATACGCGCTGCCCGCAGAAGATGTAGACGAATTACGCTGTCGGTGATGTTTTGATGACATAGTGATCCTCATTATTTCCTATTGGAGAAACATCACCACTCATCATCACTTCATGGGTCCACCTCTTTTATTCAAAACTGTTGGACTGCAGTTTCTCTTCGGTCTGTCAATGTTTTGAATATTGGAGCCTAAGTATTTGGCTTTGGTATACATACAGATATAATATAATGAAGGATTTCTTAGCTTACCTTGTCTTTGTCTTTTACAATCCTTAGAAACAATGTTCATAAATACCTTTTCTACACAAATAATTTCTTGTCCATTCCATCAAATAATGAGACATTCTTCCCACTCTTCCCTCATCCAAGGCATCTACAGATATCACACAGCATTAGCTCATACAACTGTCATACACTACTAGTGTTAACCTCTTAACTACTGGACTCAACTAGCACCCATGATACTTTCTGCATGACATCCAATACAGAAATGACACTTACTCCATGCTAAGGGTCCACTTAGGGAGATTGCATAGGTGATAGAAAAGTTACCCTCAATGGGGCATCTAGGTTGCTTTTAGGTGCTGTTGGTTGATGTACAAGAGGTTACTTGTGTGTTGAAGATGATTTCTGTGGTTAGGTATCTTAAGTGCAACAGCAGTCTCACCATTGTAGTCCAAAGACATAAAGAAATATTATTAGGAGTAAATCACATAAAAAAAAGTCTCTGGATACCCTAAATAGTTTGCCATTATGTGTCTCTTTTTTGAAATCAAGAAGAAGACTACGCCTTTCTAATAGTAGGACTTATAACACTTTCTAAAACTTTATTTTAATAGTTCACACAATGGCAGTGACCCGAATGGTTTCAGATAACATTAGGTTCTGTTTGAAATTCAGGTCACAAATGCGTTTGAAAGTGAAGTTATGGATACCGTTGTACTGATAGTGACAATCACAACAATGTGAGAAACAATCATTAACAGAAAGTTATTGCTATTCTGTCTCTTGGGGTCCTGATCTCACTTTTCCCAAAGATCAGTTTAGCTATAAATGATATCATGTACTCAATACATATACATATGTTAATGAACCTATATGTTAATGTGCATAAAAAGTGATGAATAGAGCTTTAATGATTTGATACCGTGTATGCAAATACACCTCTAAAATGTTTATTGTGGTGATTACAGAGTGTCTTGCATATGTGCAACATAATAGAATGATATTAAATTGTCATGGAACACTTGCAGATAAGTCAAAAAGGCTATTTCAGGAATTTATAAAAATGCCTTTAGGTGTCGAACTTGATCAGTGTAAAATGGTCTTGAAAACCTCTTGTAAAGTTTTGAGAAAATTGATTATCATTGCTGAAAACTTTTGGGCTCCATTTTAAAAATAGTGCTGTTATTGATAAGCTGAAAATGTTATTGGGCTCCGGGAAATAGCCAAAGCATCATATTGTGATCACAGGGAAATGCAAAATGCCCTTTTTGGGCTGAAGACTCACTGAAAACAAAACAACCAATTGATTGTGATCAACCCCAATGTTAGGAGTAACAAAAGCATAGTGGCTGACTGTAGTAATATATTCTTCTGCAGCCATCATGTCCGAATAGGTATGAGGGCTTGAAACCTTTGTCTCCTCTGTGCTAAACCTTCAAGGGTTACTGCGCACCATACTATTCAGCTGCAAACTTTTGAGCAGTCTCTACCCCCATCTCACAAGCGTGATCTAGCATAGTTTCCCATTCCCATTTTATTCATATGGCGTTGGAAGAAGCCCGTCCTGTAAGGCAGCCACTTGTGGGCAACTGTCTTAGATTGGAGATCTACAAGCAACAGAGCTTGCTTGAAGCAGGACAAAATGCAGCACTTAGATCATTTAGTAGATCTTGCTGGTAATTATCAATACTAATGTGAATATGTTCACTGAAAAAAGAATCCAGACTCACCTCCATGCTAGTTATGGCTAAAAGCGATATAGTAAAGTGATATAGTATTCTTTCACTGTGTACCCTGAAAGGTTTCTCCACTTGTAGCCACTGAAGGCCTCAACTTTCCAGATTGGTTTACAGGTAAATACTTGACATGTGCATTTCGTTTCGGCCGAATTCCGTTTTTGGCTGAATTTTGGCTGATTCAGAAATTCAAATGCATCCGAATTTCCGAATCGGCACCATAACAAAAATCCTGAAAAATTCAGAAAATGAATCAATTAGTTTCCAAATTTTCGGATCCATTATTCATATTCTGAATTTTTCATTGTTCTAATCTAAACCGCAGTTCCCCGACATCGCTGACACTAACTAAACCACAAAATAAAGCTATTAACCCCTAAACCGTGTTCCTGACATCGCCGACACTAACTAAACCACAAAATAAAGCTATTAACCCCTAAACCGTGTTCCTGACATCGCCGACACTAACTAATCCTATTAACCCCTAAACCGCAGTTTCCTGACACTAACTAAACCGATTAACCCCTAAATCACCATTCCCAAACATTGCAAACACTAACTAAATCTATTAACCCCTAAATTGCAATTCCCAAACATCACCGACACTAAGCCTATTAACCCCTAAATCGCCGTTCCCAAACATCGCCAACACTAACTAAACCTATTAACCCCTAAACCTAATACCCCTAACTTTAACATAATTAAAATAGACCTAAATGAAAGTTACAAATATTAACTAACCAGTGATTGGTAAGTATTTGTAAGCCTATTTTGTTATGGTAAAGTAGTCTCGCTGGATAGAAAACAATTTGTCCCAGAAATCTTGTAGGCATGAATGAAAGGCTGACAGTGGGCATTCCATTGTGTTCCATTCTCGAGATTCAACATGCAGGTTTTAAAAAGACAAATCATTTTCTTTTTGGGAGGGGGGTATTCCAGACAGCTGTCATGGCAAGCAGCAATATAGGTGGCAGCAGGAAGGAGACTAAATATCTGCAGCATATCAGTCGATTTTTCATTCATCAAACATTGACCAGTACAATGATTACTTAAGCTTACTCAGAGGTGCTGATTGAAATAATTTTTGAGGTATTGACATGTGCAACGCTAAAAAATTTGTTTTGTTTTCATTAGTTAAATAAATTATTTTTTTTCGGCAAATTAGTTTAGTTAAGTTTTAAAAAAATTAGTTTCGGCAAATTAGTTACGTTAAGTTAAATCATTTTTTCAGATCTGTTCGTTTTTTTTGATCCATTCTTTATTCATATGCATCATTCATCATTCATCATGCAGTTCTGAAGCGATTGCTGAAACAAAATGATCTAAAACCGCCGCCGCCACCCACTTTGCCAAAACTCAATGAAGCTATTAACCCCTAAACCGCCGTCCCGACACATCGCCAACATTGCCGACACTAACTGAAACACTAAATAAACCTAATTAACCCCTAAAATGCCGTTCCCCAACTTTGTGACACTAACTAAAACACTAAATAGACCAGTTAACCCTTAAACCACCGTTCCCAAATGTTGCCAACACTAACTAAACCTATTAACCCGTAAACTGCCGCCCCCCACATTGCAACAACCTAAATTAAACTATATTAACACCTAAACCTAACACCCCTTAACTTTAACATAATTAAAATAGACCTAAATTAATGTTACAATTATTAACTAACTACCTATTTAAAAATAAATACAAACTTATCTGTGAAATAAAAATAAAACCTAAACTAGCTGCAATATAACTATTGTTTTCAGACAAATTTTGTCTGATTCGGAGATTCGAATGCATTCGAATGTCTGAATCGGCTCCATAACTAAAATCATGAAAAATTCAGAAAATGAATAAATCAGTTTCCGAATTTTTGGATCCATTATTTATATTCAGAATTTTTCATTGTTCTAATCTAAACCACAGTTCCCCGACATCGCCGACACTAACTAAATCACTAAATAAAGCTATTAACCCCTAAACCGCCATTCCCCGACATCACCGACACCAACAAAATCACTAAATAAAGCTATTAACCCCTAAACCACAGTTCCTCGACATCGCCAACACTAACTAAACCTACTAACCCCTAAACCGCAGTTCCCCAACATCGACGACACTAACAAAACAGATTAACCCCTAAACCGCCATTCCCAAACATCGCAAACACTAACTAAACCTATTAACCCCTAAACCGCAGTTCCCCAACATCGCCGACACTAACTGAAACACTAAATAAACCTATTAACCCCTAAACCGACATTCCCAAACATCACCAACACTAACTAAACTTATTAACCCCTAAATCGCTGTTCCCAAACATCGCCAACACTAACGAAACCTATTAACCCCTAAACCGCCTGCCCCACATCACAACAACCTAATTAAAATAGACCTAAATTAAAGTTAAAATTATTAACTAACTACCTATTTAAAAATAAATACAAACTTACCTCTGAAATAAAATTAAAACCTAAGCTAGCTACAATATAAATATTTACTAACTACCTAGTAAAAATAAATACAAACTTATTTGTGAAATAAAAATAAAACCTAAGCTTACACAAAACTACTACAAATAAAAAACCTAACATTACTAAAAATAAAAAAATCCTAATCTATAATAAACTACCAATAGCCCTTAAAAGGGCATTTTGTAGGGCATTGCCCTGAAGTTAACAGCTCTTTTGCAAAAAATAAAACAAACACCCCCTAACATTACAAACCCCCACCCCCCCAAACCCAAAAAAAAAAAACCCTAACTAAAAAAAAACCTAATCTACCCATTGCCCTGAAAAGGGCATTTGTATATGGGCATTGCCCTTAAAAGGGCATTCAGCTCTTTTTCGGTCCATTAAAATAAAAAAAGCCCTAATCTTAAAAAAACAAAACAAAACAATTTTTTTTTCCCACAATCCATTTTTTCTGCCCCCAATTTTTTTTTAATCAGCAAATAGGAATGAGAGCTGCTTAAATCCTATTGGCTGTTCAAATCAGCCAATAGGATTTAAGCAGCTCTAATTGCTATTGGCTGATTTACATTTTTCAGCCAACGATCAAGATCGTTCCCCGGACTTAAGCAACTTTGAGTACTGATTTTGGGGTTAATGTTAGGTTTTTTGGGGGGTGTTGTTTTTTTTTAAAGATTAGAGTTTTTTTTATTTTAATGGGCCAGAAAAAAAGAGCTGAATGCCCTTTTAAGGGCAATGCCCTTTTTATGGCAATGGGTAGCTTAGTTTTTTTATTTTTTGGGTTTCGGGGGTGTGGGTTTGTAATGTTAGGGGGTTTTTGTTTTATTTTTTTTGCAAAAGAGCTGTTAAATTTAGGGCAATGCCCTACAAAAGGCAATTTTAAGATAGTTTATTATAGATTAGGTTTATTTTTTTATTTTTTATTTATTTATTTTAAACAGGGTATAAGGATAAGAATAGTTTTTATTATTTTGGATAATTTCGTTTGTTATTTTTTGTAATGGGATTTTTTTTATTTTTGGGGTGTTTTTTTTTTTTTTTTTTTAGATTAGGCATTTTTTATTTTGAATGGGCCAAAAAGAGTTGAATACCCTTTTAAGTGCAATGGCCATACAAATGCCCTGTTAGGGGCAATGGGTAGATTAGGTTTATTTTTATTTTGTGGGTTTGGGGGGTGGGGGTTTGTAATGTTAGGGAGTGTTTGTTTTATTTTCTTGCAAAAGAGCTGTTAACCTAAGGGCAATGCCCTACAAAAGACCCTTTTAAGAGCCCTTGGTAGTTTGTTATAAATTAGGGTTTTGTTTTTTTTGTTTTTTAAACGGGGTATTAGAATATGAATAATTTTAATTTTTTTTTGGATACTTGTGTTTGTTATTTATTGTAATGTTAGGTTTTTTATTTTCAGTAATGTTAGGTTTTATTAGTGTAAGCTTAGATTTTATTTTTATTTCACGAGTAAGTTTGTATTTATTTTAACTAGGTAGTTAGTAAATAGTTATAGGTTATATTGTAGCTAGCTTAGGTTTTATTTTTATTTCACAGGTAAGTTTGTATTTATTTTTAAATAGGTAGTTAGTTAATAATTTTAACTTTAATTAAAATCTATTTTAATTACGTTAAAGTTAGGGGGCGTTAGGTTTAGGGGTTTATATAGTTTAATTTAGGTTGTTGCGATGTGGGGGTGGCGGTTTAGGGGTTAATAGGTTTAGTTAGTGTTGGCAACATTTGGGAACGGCGGTTTAGGGGTTAATAGGTTTATTTAGTGTAATAGTTAGTGTTGCGAAGTTAGGGAACAGCAGTTTAGGGGTTAATAGGTTTATTTAGTGTTTCAGTTAGTGCCGGCAATGTCATTAACTGCTGTTTAGGGGTTAATAGGTTTAGGTAATGTTGGCGATGTGGGGAGACGGAGGTTTAGGGGTTAATAGCTTTATTTAGCGTTGGCAATGTGGGTGGCTGCGGTTAAAGATAATTTTGTTTCAGCAATCGCCGGCATATTAGTTATGTTTAGTTAAATCGTTTTTTCAAATCCATTCTTTATGCATATGCATTATTCTATTCTAAACTTCAGAATAGAATAATGCATATGAATAAAGAATGGATCAGAAAAAAAACGGATTCGAAAAAACGATTTAACTTAACATAACTAATTTGCCAAAACTAATTTTTTTTTAAACTTAACTAAACTAATTTGCCGAAACAAAATTATTTATTTAACTAATGAAAACAAAACAAAACATATTTTTTTACGTCTAGTAAATACCTCCAAAATTATTTCAATCAACACCTGTCAGTAAGCTTAAAGGGACACTGAACCCAGTTTTTTTATTTTGTGATTCAGATAGAGCATGCAATTTTAAGCAACTTTCTAATTTACTCCTATTATCACATTTTCTTCATTCTCTTGGTATCTTTATTTAAAAAGCAAGAATGTAAGGTTAGATGCCGGCCCATTTTTGGTGAACAACCTGGGTTGTTCTTACTGATTGGTGGATAAATTCACCCACCAATAAACAAGTGCTGTCCATGGGTCTGAACCAAAAATTGTCTGGCTCCTTAGCTTAGATTCCTTCTTTATCAAATAAAGATAGAAAGAGAACGAAGAAAAAATGATAATAGGAGTAAATTAGAAAGTTGCTTTAAATCGCATGCTCTGTCTGAATCACGAAAGAGAACATTTGGGTTCAGTGTCCCTTTAAGTAATCATTGTACTGGTCAATGTTTGATGAATGAAAAATCGGCTGATATGCTGCAGATATTTAGTCTCCTTTCTGCTGCCACCTAAATGGCTGCTGGCCATGACAGCTGCCTGGAATACCTCCCTCCAAAAAAGAAAATGATTTGTCTTTTTAAAACTCGCATGTTGTTGAGTCACTAGAATGGAACACCCAGGAATGCCCACTGTCAGCCTTTCATTCATTGGTTCTGATTATTGTTATTTTGCATTGCCAGCGGTTTTTGTTTGCTGTGCAAGATTAGGTCACTTAACACAGTGATACTGTATATGTTGATGGTAGGAACACCCACTAGCAATAAGCTGAAAAAGATAAGGGAAGCAAATCTCAATGAATTTCCAACATGTTCTTATCTAAACAATGAGATCTCTTTGTGTGGTCTAACTTGTCATTTCTTATAGAAATATGTAGTCCCTACTACACTGTTACAAAATCAGACTTAAATGATTTTCTGTAGCAGGCATAGAACAGCATCGCATGCACGTTGGGTGTACAGTCACTAACTAAATGACTCCTAAGGGACTCAGTTTTCATTCTGTGTTTCTTTTGACAGCTGTTCCATAAATGCCCTGTGACTTACTCTTGGGGCTTTGCTGATCCCATACCTAAAAGTAGTTAGCTTTAGTAATTATCATTCCATTAAATTAAAGATAATTTACTCATATGGTTTTAATAGTTAGAAATGTATTTCTCTTTTAAGGAAAAATCCTACTGTTTACTGCTGACCTCAGTTGCCATTAAACTTCTCTGAAATGCTTTAAAATAACTATTTTTTATACTCAAAGGGACATGAACCTATTTTATTTCTTTTATCATTTAGAAAGAGCATACAATTGTAAAACATAATCATCTATATATATAGATATATATTTAAAAAATCATCAGATATACTGTATGTAGAAATATGTATTTAAGAATAAACAGAACATATTTTGCTATGTGAAGAACATTGGAATGTGAAATATTTATATTTCATGTCGGATTAGCAAACTTGAGAAAATTCAATCGGTTTTGTGCGCGAGTAGGGTGTTAGTTTTTTTTTTCAATCTTTCGCGCTCCATTAAAGTCTAAGGGATTATACATTAACACGATCGCAATATTGTAACTTTGTCTTTTTGCACGGGTTAGGTTAGCGCACAAGTGAAAAGGTTTGACTTTCAACTTCTAAAAAAACTAATTTAAATGCAGTAAGCGCACAAGCGGGATAGATAATTAGAGCCCCACTCGTAATTTAGCCCTAAGATGTGTGCAAATCCAGAACATACACAGAGATTACGAGTTTTGCGTTAACCGGGGTGCGTTACTAACGAGCATTTTTTTGCAACGCTCCCTTAAGACAACGCTGGTATTACGTTTTTTTTTAAACCCGGCGTTAGCCGCAAAAAGGTGAGCGTAGAGCAAAATTTAGCTCCACATCTCACCTCAATACCAGCGTTGCTTACGGTAGCGGTAAGCTGGAAAAACGTGCTTGTGCACGATTTCCCCATAGGAAACAATGGGGCAGATTCAGCTGAAAAAAAAACCTAACACCTGCAAAAAAGCAGCGTTCAGCTCCTAACGCAGCCCCATTGATTTCTATTGGGAAATAAAAGTTATGTCTACACCTAACACCCTAACATGAACCCTGAGTCTAAACACCCCTAATCTTACACTTATTAACCCCTAATCTGCCGTCCCCGACATCGCCGACACCTACATTATATTTTTAACCCCTAATCTGCCGCTCCGGACACCGCCGCCACCTACATTTTCCCTATGAACCCCTAATCTGCTGCCCCTAACATCGCCGACACCTACATTATATTTATTAACCCCTAATCTGCCCCCCCCAACATCGCCGCTACTATATTAAATTTATTAACCCCTAAACCTAAGTCTAAACCTAAGTCTAACACCCCCCTAACTTAAATATAATTTAAATACAGCGAAATTAAATTACTACAATTAAATAAATTAATCCTATTTAAAACTAAATACTTACCTATAAAATAAACCCTAAGGTAGCTACAATATAACTAATAGTTACATTGTAGCTAGCTTAGGGTTTATTTTTATTTTACAGGCAACTTTGTATTTATTTTGAATTGGTAGAATACTTATTAAATAGTTATTAACTATTTAATAACTACCTAATTAAAATAAGTACAAATTTACCTGTAAAATAAATCCTAACCTAAGTTACAATTACACCTAACACTACACTATCATTAAATTAATTTACTAAATTACCTACAATTAAATACAATTAAATTAAATAAACTAAAGTACAAAAAAGCAAACACTAAATTACAGAAAATAAAAAAATAATTACATTTTTTTAAACTAATTACACCTACTCTAATCCCCCTAAAAAATAAAAAAAGCCCCCCAAAATAATAAAATTCCCTACCCTATACTAAATTACAAATAGCCCTTAAAAGGGCCTTTTGCGGGGCATTGTCCCAAAGTAATCAGCTCTTTTACCTGTAAAAAAAAAATACAATACCCCCCCAACATTAAAACCCACCACCCACACTCCCAACCCTACTCTAAAACCCACCCAATCCCCCCTTAATAAAACCTAACACTACCCCCTTGAAGATCACCCTACCTTGAGCCGTCTTCACCCAGCCGGGCACAAGTGGTCCTCCAGAGGGGCAGAAGTCTTCATCTGATCTGGGCAGAAGAGGACCTCCAGACGGGCAGAAGGCTTCATCCAGGCGGCATCTTCTATCTTCATCCATCCGGAGCGGAGCGGGTCCATCTTGAAGTCAGCCGACGAGGAGCATCCTTTTCTTCCGATGACTCCCGGCGAATGAAGGTTCCTTTAAATGATGTCATCCAAGATGGCGTGCCTTGAATTCCGATTGGCTGATAGGATTCTATCAGCCAATCGGAATTAAGGTAGGAAAAATCCTATTTGGCTGATTCAATCAGCCAAAAGGATTGAGATCGCTTTCTATTGGCTAATTGGAACAGCCAATAGAATGCGAGCTCAATCCTATTGGCTGATCCAATCAGCCAATAGGATTGAGCTCGCATTCTATTGGCTGTTCCAATTAGCCAATAGAATGCGATCTCAATCCTTTTGGCTGATTGAATCAGCCAAATAGGATTTTTCCTACCTTAATTCCGATTGGCTGATAGAATCCTATCAGCCAATCGGAATTCAAGGCACGCCATCTTGAATGATGTCACTTAAAGGAACTTTCATTCATTGGGAGTCATCAGAAGAAGAGGAAGCTCCACGTCGGCTGGCTTCATGGATGGATGAAGATAGAAGATGCTGCCTGGATGAAGCCTTCTGCCCGTCTGGAGGTCCTCTTCTGCCCGGATTGGACGAAGACTTCTGCCCCTCTGGAGGACCACTTGTGCCCAGCTGGGTGATCTTCAAGGGGGTAGTGTTAGGTTTTATTAAGAGGGGATTGGGTGGGTTTTAGAGTAGGGTTAGGAGTGTGGGTGGTGGGTTTTAATGTTGGGGGGGTATTGTATTTTTTTTTTACAGGTAAAAGAGCTGATTACTTTGGGGCAATGCCCCGCAAAAGGCCCTTTTAAGGGCTATTTGTAATTTAGTATAGGGTAGGGAATTTTATTATTTTGGGGGTCTTTTTTATTTTGTTAGGGGGGATTAGAGTAGGTGTAATTAGTTTAAAAAATTGTAATTATTTTTTTATTTTCTGTAATTTAGTGTTTTTTTTGTACTTTAGTTTATTTAATTTAATTGTATTTAATTGTAGGTAATTTAGTAAATTAATTTAATGATAGTGTAGTGTTAGGTGTAATTGTAACTTAGGTTAGGATTTATTTTACAGGTACATTTGTACTTATTTTAACTAGGTAGTTAATAACTACTATTCTACCTAGTTAAAATAAATACAAAGTTGCCTGTAAAATAAAAATAAACCCTAAGCTAGCTACAATGTAACTATTAGTTATATTGTAGCTAGCGTAGGGTTTATTTTATAGGTAAGTATTTAGTTTTAAATAGGAATTATTTAGTTAATTGTAGTAATTTTATTTGTTTTATTTAAATTATATTTAAGTTAGGGGGTGTTAGGGTTAGGGTTAGACTTAGGTTTAGGGGTTAATATATTTAATATAGTAGTGGCGACGTTGGGAGCGGCAGATTAGGGCTTAATAAATGTAGATAGGTGTCAGCGATGTTAGGGATGGCAGATTAGGGGTTAATAAAATTTAACTAGGGTTTGTGAGGCGGGAGTGCTGTGGTTTAGGGGTTAATATATTTATTACACTGGCAGCGATGTCCGGTCGGCAGATTAGGGGTTAAAAAATGTATTTAAGTGTTTGCGATGTGGGGGGGGGCCTCGGTTTAGGGGTTAATAGGTAGTTTATGGGTGTTAGTGTACTTTTTAGCACTTTAGTTAAGAGTTTTATGTTACGGCGTTAGCCCATAAAACTCTTAACTACTGACTTTTAAATGCGGTAGGAGTCTTGACAGGAAAGGGTCTACCGCTCACTTCTTCCAAGACTCGTAATACCGGCGTTAGGCAAATCCCATTAAAAAGATAGGATACGCAATTTACGTAAGGGGATTTGCGGTAAGCTCGGGTCACGGAATAAATGTGAGCGGTACACCTGTACCTGTCAGACTCGTAATACCAGCGGGCGTTAAAAAGCAGCGTTGGGACCTCTCAACGCTGCTTTTTAAGGCTAACGCAAGACTCGTAATCTAGCCGTTAGTGTGTGGCACTTTCACAAGAAATCCGAATAGACCTGAATGCTTCTTTTTCATTTAGCAGCTAACGAAACTACTGAATGCACATCCCTAAAAAAAACAAAAACATTTTACATTCATTTGAAATGCATATGACTTGCTTATTCTTTAGTAAGATTCTAGTAACTTAAAGGGGCATTAAGCACGTCTTGCTTTTGTGTAGAAACTGTGCCACAACTGCAAAAAAGAAACATACATAAGTGAAATATGATGTGAGAAGGAATACAAATTGTGAGAGCATTGTGAAGACCAAGATTAACGAGAAAAATACAGTATAAAATACATGGAGTTGGCCAGAAAAACATCCACCTTAGCTTTTTTATTATTTAATGTTTATATATTTACATATTACATGGAAACTTTTATCTTCACTTAGCTGTGCAAATAATCTTGCATATTTGAAATGCTTACAAGGTCACTTGCAGAGGCTGCTATAGTTTTACATGAGGAGAAATTGTCCATAAGACATTTTCTTAACAAATATGAGACAAGTACACTGGCAAACAGGGACTCAATGGCGGTTAAAACTATATCTTTTAATTTGCAATATTACAATAAGTCCATATTTTACATAGTACCCCATAATACAAACTTGAATGCACCCAACACATTGTGTGCTCTTGTCTATGTCTTCTCAAAGGTTTGTATTGTAGGGTTTTATGCATTTTGCAGATTTATTTTAATGTTGTGAAATAATGGATATGGTTTTAACTGTTATTAATTCCCTGTTTTACATGGGCTTGTTTCCTATCTTGTTACAACACATTTTACTTACAAACACTTTCTCTACAAGTAAGACTGTAAAGTTTATTATTGTATTTGGCTTAGTACATAAAGGGAACACTGAGGGCTAGATTACAAGTGGAGAAAATGTGCCTGTTTACGGGAGCAAGATCATTAACCTGCCATTACAAGTGGTTGGTTAATACTACCGCAAGCTTGCGGTAGCAATTAGCGCTTATAAAATTAACCAGAGATCAGATCTCTGGTCAATTTTATAAATCTGCCCCAAATGGCCCCAAAATACTGTCTATTGTAGTTTATTAAAAAAATAAAGATGTCAGCATCTTTATTTTTTTAATAAAATGACTGCACCAGGCAGTATTTTGGGGTTAAAGTTGGTGGGAGTGGGGCGTTAGAAAAAAACGGCATATATATTTATGATTAATATGTGTATATATTTATATTTTCTGCAATCGCTGCGTGACTTACACCCTTCGCTGGCGCTAAAGCTCTCTGACGGCATCAGAACAAGGCTCCCATAGGAGCCTATGGAAACAGGATTTCGTGAGCACAATGCTTCCCAGTGATGATAATGCGAGGTTGTGTTCGCATTGCTGAAAACTTGTAATTACAGTGCACATTATCGTGCACATTATCGTGCGCTGGTATTACACAGTGGAGCGCAAATATCACTTTCATCATAGCGATATTTAGCGCTCCATTTGTAATCTGGCTCTGAATTGGCTGACATATTTCATGTAGTAGAGCACACAAAAAACATGTAGTTTGGATTCTATTATTTTACATTTGTTTTGTGGTACATACAGTAAATTTATTTTAAGCTACTGCATGAAATATAGCCCAGCAACCAAAAATTAACCCCTTAAGGACCAGCGACGTACCCTGTATGTCGCTGGCCTTTTTTTGGGACTTGATTGTTTTATAGCGCGGTCTTGCCACCAGCGTTAAGACTGCTCTATTCCACAAAGCCTTCTGGAGGGAGGGCATTAATAGCGTGTTCTTGCTAGACTTGTGCTATTATGTCCTGAAAAAACCCTTAACGACCAGTGACATACAGGGTACATTGTAGTCATTAAGGGGTTAAATATGGAGTATTAGTGAGTATTTCTATGTCTGGTTCTCTCATTATGATTGAAGTGTAGTTCTTTTTCTGTTATTCTGAATATGTTTCTTGTTTTATTAAGTAAAAGGTAATTTTTGCATTGTTCTGTATAGAACATTATTTTCACACTCCAGGCCATAAGAACCAACATGGATTTCTTACCATAAATACAGTAGACTTGATCTTTCTTCACTGAGTAGAGTAGAAGTATTCACTAATGAGATTAGTGCTGCCTACAGAATGCAGTATGATGGATAGGAATATGGCTACACCCATTTAAAAAGCTTTTAAAGGCTGTCATGTAGCATTCTTGGAGTTCAAAGTACTGGAAAGTAGCCACATAACACCATAGGGAGGGTTACATGAATGCTTCTACTAAACTGAGTCATGGAATACGATTTACTGAACTAAGGATACAATATCTGTGTTTTCTTCATGGATAATGAAAACTTGCATTGGTAGACAAGTTTAGGTGGTGGTACTTGATGAAGATACACTATATGGAGAAAAGTATATAAACACCCTTACTAATTATTACAGCAACCCCCATTGCTAAAATCTAGCACATAGCCATGAAATCTTCATAACATTGATAGTACATTGGTTTATACTGAAGAGTTCAGTAACATTAAATGTGTAATAGGATGCCACCTTTGCCACAAGTCAGTTTATGAGACTTCTTCCTTACTAGATCTGCCCTGGTCAATTGTACATGTTGTGAAGAAGCATCTTGTAACAATAAAGCCCAGCCATAAAGTGGTAGACCAAGCAAATCCACAGAGTGTGTAGCCGCTGAAGCACCTATTATCTCTTGCATCACTCACTATAGAGTTCCAAACTTTCTCTGGAAGCAACATCAGCACAAGAACTGTGCTTGGGGAACTTCATGAAATGGATTTCAATGGCCA
The DNA here is from genome assembly GCF_027579735.1 of Bombina bombina. Classification (NCBI taxonomy): domain Eukaryota; kingdom Metazoa; phylum Chordata; class Amphibia; order Anura; family Bombinatoridae; genus Bombina; species Bombina bombina. Next base: position 8,544 of record NW_026512430.1, on the reverse strand, counting down.
AGCTGCTATACACAAGCCTCACATCAACAAGCACAATAGCAAGCATCAGCCAGAGTGGTGTAAGGCACAAGAACACTAGACTCTGGAGTTATGGAAAACTTCTCTGGGGTGATGAATCACGCTTAAAAGGACATGGAACCCAAAATTTTTACTTTATAATTTACTTCTATTATCTAATCTGTTTCATTCTCTTGGTATCATTTGTTGAAGGAGCAGCAAAGCACTAATGATTTCTAACTGAACACATGGGTGAGCCAATCACAATCAATATATATATATATGCACCCACCAATCAACAGCTATAATCTAGGTTCTCTGCTGCTTCTGAGCTTGCCTAGATAAACCTTTCAGCAAAGGATAACAAGAGAAGGAAGAAAATTAAATAATAGAAGTAAATTAGAAAGTTGTTTGAAATGGTATTCTCTATCTGAATCATGAAAGAAAATTTTGGGTTTCATGTCCCTTTAACTATCTCGCAATCTAATAGATGAATCTGGGTGTGGCATGTGCCAGGAGAACACTACCTACCGGAACGCATAGTGCCTAGTGTAAAGTTTGATGGAGTGGGGATAATGGTCTGGGGCAGTTTTTAAGGGTTTTCGACTAAGCCCATTAGTTCCAGTAAAGGGTCATCTTAATACAACGGATTACAACATTTAAAATTATGGGGAGGCAAGAAGTGAGTTTAAAATACTCCACTAAGCACAAAATTTAAAGGGACACTGAACCCAAACGTTCATTTTAAGCAACTTTCTAATTTACTTCTATTATCAATTCTTCTTTGTTCTCTTGCTATCTTTATTTTTTAAAGCAGGAATGTAAATCTTAGGAGCCAGACCATTTTAGGTTCAGCACCATAGATAGTGCTTGCTTATTGGAGGCTTACATTTACCTACCAATAAGCAAGCATAGCCTAGGTTCTCAACCAAAAATGGGCCGGCTCCTATGCATCACATTCCTGCTTTTTAAATAAAGATAGCAAGAGAATGAAGAAATTTTGATAAAGGAGTAAATTAGAAAGTTGCTTAAAATAGCATACTCTATTTGCACAAGCTGTTTGTAAATAATTTCAGTGAGAAACCTAAAGTTTGTGAAAAAGTGAACTTTTTTTTATATTTGATCGCATTTGACGGTGAAATGGTGGCATGGAATATACCAAAATGGACCTAGATCAATATTTGGGGTTGTCTACTGCACTACACTAAAGGTAAAATTAACCCTACACACTTCCTACAAGCTCCCTAATTAACCCCTTCACAGCTGGGCATAATACACTTGTGGTGCGCAGCGGCATATATTGGCCTTCTAATTACCAAAAAGCAATGCCAAAGCCATATATGTCTGCTATTTCTGAACAAAGGGGATCCCAGAGAAGCATTTACAACCATTTGTGCCATAATTGCACAAGCTGTTTGTAAATAATTTCAATGAGAAACCTAAAGTTTGTGAAAAAGTGAACTTTTTTTTATATTTGATCACATTTGGCGGTGAAATATACCAAAATGGGCCTAGATCAATAATTTGGGTTGTCTACTAAAAATATATATATACATGTCAAGGGATATTCAGGGATTCCTGACAGATATCAGCGTTACAATGTAACTATCGCTAATTTTGAAAAAAAAATGGTTTGGAAATAGGAAAGTGCTACTTGTACTTATTGCCCTATAACTTGCAAAAAAGCAAAGAACATATAAACATTGGGTATTTCTAAACTCAGGACAAAATTTAGAAACTATTTAGCATGGGTGTTTTTTGGTGGTTGTAGAAGTGTAACAGATTTTGGGGGTCAAAGTTAGAAAAAGTGTGTTTTTTTTTCATTTTTTCATATTTTATTATTAGTGGCGAGAAAAACGGTATATAATATGTGTGGGTACAGTAAATGAGTAAGAGGAAAATTACAGTTAAACACAAACACCGCAGAAATGTAAAAATAGCCCTGGTCCCAGACGGTCAACAAATGGAAAAGTGCTCTGGTCATGAAGGGGTTAAAGTGATATGAAACCCCAACATTTCCTTTCAAGATTTAGGTAGAACATACAATTTTAAACAACTTTCCAGTTTACTTCTGTTATCAAATGTGCTGCATTCTCTTGGTATCATTTGTTGAAGGAGCAGCAATGCACTACTGGTTTCTAACTGAACACATGGGTGAGCCAATGTCAATCAGTAAATATATGCAGCCACCAATCAGCAGCTAGAACCTAGGTTATTTGCTGCTCCTGAGCTTACCTAGATAAATATTTCAGCATTAAAAGAGAAGGAAGCAAATTAAGTGGAAGTAAATTGGAAAGTTGTTTAAAATCACATGCTCTTTCTGAATCATGAAAGAAAGCAAATTGAGTTTCATGTCCCTTTAAGTCTTCATTTGAAACATTTAATATTGTTTTCTTGTACTCTTATTTAGATGATATTTTTAATGTATGTGACAGTTTTACTTCCACTGCGCCTTAAAGGGCCATAATACCCAAATGTTTAAACACTTGAAAGTGATGCAGTATAGCTGTAAAAAGCTGACTAGAAAATATCACCTGAACATCTCTATGTAAAAAAGAAAGATATTTTACCTCAAAAGTTCCTCAGTAGCCACCTCCCATTGTAAAGGATTTCTAAGCAGCATTTTAGTGTGTCTGTCCTGGGACAGCTTAGGGGATGAGCCTCGTGAACTCTCATATTATTTCACCAATCAGGTAAAGGAAGCTTACTATGAAATCTCATGAGAGTTAAGTCAAATCTCATGAGATCACAGTAAGAGTTCATGACCTCAGCACTGCTGATGCTGATTGGCTGCTGTTCATTTCTTCATTTTTTTATTTTTTTTTTACCTGCAGCTGGGAGCAGCTGAGTATAACTTTTTACACAGAACTAACTCTACTGAGCTGAGGATATTGTGAGGTAAAATATCTTCCTTTTTTACATAGAGATGCTCAGGTGATATTTTCCTGTCAGCTTTTTACAGTTATACTGCATTAGTTTCAAGTGATTTAGCATATGAGTATTATGTCCCTTTAAATGAAAAATAGAATTCAAGGATGTGCAGAAAGTTTTTGTAGGTATAAGGCTAGACTGTTTGAATAAATATGTTATGTATCAAGTACAAACTGTATCAAATTGTGAATAAAGTGTGTTTTTTTCAGTAACTACTGTATAATTTGTTGATATCCTACTTGAAATGTGTAGATTCCTTAGTCTCCCTTATTTTCTTCAACCCTAGGATGATACCAGACCTAATCTCAATATCCTTTCTATAAAAGCCAAATACTTTTTAAAAAATTCACGAGTGACAACCAATACGGTTTAATGAAAAACATCATACTAAATAATCTAATTTATTTCTTCAAGGAAATAGTAACATAGATAAAGATAAATCTGTTGATGTGATATACTTGGGTTTTGCAAAGACAGAGCCATGTGACAAAGCGGTGTAAAAAATTAAAGGAATAAGAAACCCAATTTTTTTCTTTCATGGTTCAGATAGATCATGCATTTTTAAGCAACTTTCTAATTTACTAATATTATCAATTTTTATTTGTATTTTTTTATTTGAAAAAACAGGAATGTAAGCTTAGGAGTCAGCCCATTTTTGGTTCAGGATGCTGGGTAGCACTTGATGATCAGTGGCTACATTTAGAGAGTTATGATTGTTTGAGTTAAATGGGTAGGCATTATTTAAATGATTACTGTGAGATCGCTTATCAGTTTTGTTTTATCTAAAGTTTGAACTCAATGGACTTTATATTTTTTTTAATCTCATCTACTGTGTTGCTATTTTTCTTTGAAGAAAATAATTTTACTTCAACGAGAATAGTAGAAACTTTTACTAATGAAATCTGGGCTGCTTCAATATTAAAGGGACCGTCTAGTATAAATTAAACTTTCATTAATCAGATAGGACTTTGAATTTTAATCAACTTTCCAATTTACTTTTATCATCAAATTTGCTTTTTTCTCTTGGTATTCTTAGTTTAAACTAAACATAGGTAGGCTCATATGCTAATTTCTAAGCCTTTGAGGGCTGCCTCTTATCACATGCTTTTTAAATCTCTTTTCAACACAAAGAGACAGAAAGTACACATGGGCCATATGGATAACACTGTTTTCAGGCACAGGGGGTTATTTAAGATTTAGCACAGCACAATGCTAAATGCAAGTCAATCCTATATTATAAAAGGCCAAGTGTTTGTCTGAAGCCGTCATGCGCAGTAGAGACAAACACTTGGCCTTGAGATAGGGAGCGCGAGGTACACAAACAGCTGTGAGGTCTGGGGAGTGCGAGGTAAGCTGATTGAAAAATATGGAGCGCGAGCTACTCAACAGCTGTGAGGTGTGCTGCGTGAGAAGCGGCCACACGCTCCCCAGACCTCACAGCTGTTTGTGGCCGACGGGAGCGTTGCGATGGGGGCGTGGTCGGGCGGGTGCTGCCGCGATGGGGCGTGGCCTGGCGGGGTCCCGCGATGTGAAGACTTCAAGACAGAGCCAGAGAGGGAGCAGGAGAGGGGGGGAGAAGGAGCAGGAGAGGGGGGGAGAAGGGCCAAAGGGGGGAGAGAGAGCCAAAGAGAAGGGGGGGAGAGAGAGCCAAAGAGAAGGGGGGGAGAGAGAGTCAAAGAGAAGGGGGGGAGAGAGAGCCAAAGAGAAGGGGGGGGGAGAGCCAAAGAGAAGGGGGGGAGAGCCAAAGAGAAGGGGGGGAGAGCCAAAGAGAAGGGGGGGGAGAGCCAAAGAGAAGGGGGAGAGCCAAAGAGAAGGGGGGGGGAGAGCCAAAGAGAAGGGGGGGGGAGAGCCAAAGAGAAGGGGGGGGGAGAGCCAAAGAGAAGGGGGGGGGAGAGCCAAAGAGGAGAGAGAGCAAAAGAGGGGAGAGAGCCAAAGAGGGGGGGGGAGCCAAAGAGGGGGAGAGAGAGCCAAAGAGGGGGGAGGAGAGCCAAAGAGGGGGGAGAGAGAGCCAAAGAGGGGGTGAGAGAGAGCCAAAGAGGGGGGGGGCAGAGCCAAAGAGGGGGGGGGGGGAGAGCCAAAGAGGGGGGGGGGAGAGCCAAAGAGGGGGGGAGAGAGCCAAAGAGGGGGGGAGAGAGCCAAAGAGGGGGGAGAGAACAAAAGAGGGGGGGAGAGAGCCAAAGAGGGGGGAGAGAACAAAAGAGGGGGGAGAGAGCCAAAGAGGGGAGAGAGAGAGCAAAAGAGGGGGGGAGAGCCAAAGAGGGTGGGGCAAAGGGGAGGGGAGAGCCAAAGAGGGGGGAGAGAGAGAGCCAAAGAGGAAAGAGAGCCAACGAGGAGAGAGAGCAAAAGAGGGGGTAGAGAGAGAGCCAAAGGGGTGGGGAGAGAGCCAAAGGGGGGGGGAGAGAGCCAAAGGGGGGGGAGAGCCAAAGGGGGGGGAGAGCCAAAGGGGGGGGGAGAGCCAAAGGGGGGGGGAGAGAGCCAAAGGGGGGGGAGAGAGCCAAAGGGGGGGGAGAGAGCCAAAGGGGGGGGAGAGAGCCAAAGGGGGGGAGAGAGCCAAAGGGGGGGAGAGCCAAAGAAGGGGGGAGAGCCAAAGAGGGGGGGAGAGAGAGAGCCAAAGAGGAGAGAGAGCAAAAGAGGGGAGAGAGCCAAAGAGGGGGGGGGGAGCCAAAGAGGGGGGGAGAGAGCCAAAGAGGGGGGAGAGAACAAAAGAGGGGGGAGAGAGAGCAAAAGAAAGGAGGGAGAGAGCAAAAGAGGGGAGAGAGAGAGAGCAAAGGAGAGGGGGGAGAGAAAGCAAAAGAGAGGGGGGAGAGAAAGCAAAAGAAAGGGGGGAAGAGAGAGCAAAAGAGAGGGGGGAGAGAGCAAGGGGTGGGACCGCTGTACTGCAAAAAATGGCCCGTGTACACGGGCTTTAGTACTAGTAGATAATAAACAGTCACAGTCATGTGATCAGGGGGCTGGAAGAAGGTTCCTAGATACAAGGTAATCACAGAGGTAAAAAGTACATTAATATAACTGTGTTGGTTATGCAAAACTGGGGAATGGGTAATAAAGGGATTATCTAGCTTTTAAAACAATAACAATTCTATGGTAGACTGTCCCTTTAATGGACAGGAATAGGGTAATGACAAGCCCAAAAGCTTATAAGGACTGTTTTGCAACATTTTTTTGTTCAAACCAGTGGGACTGTAGTCATAAAACACTAGCAAGGAGGGTTGGGTGAATGTTTCCGCTGTACTGAGACACAGAATAAAATCTGTCTCCAATAAAATTAGATGTTAGTTTACCAACCAGAGAGCATCAGAAAAGTCAGATAAATGGACTGGATAGGAAAATAAACTAGTATTTTTCAGTTAAAACTTGCATTAGAAGACAATCCCATCAAGTATGCATGATCGAACTGCGCTGTGGAGGTATCTGAAACTGATGTTTTAGATAAGGTTGTCTTGAGATTGTTGGTATTTAAGAACACAGAGTTCAATTAATCAAGGTTTTGCTATGACCTTGGAGGATAACCAGTTGTTTATTCTTAGATGATAATTTTCTAAATCTAAAATCTTTGCTAGTTTAAGTAAGTAATCTACAGCTAAAAGCCAAGCTGCTGGTATCTGCACTCCTGCATCTGATTTCAAAGCACCCCTCCTACTGTATGACAAGATTTCTTCTTTTTTATAATGTCTATTCAAAAAAGTTGATTTATGTTTTATTTAATGCTGGTAGATCAGCTCCAATATTTTTGTACTTTTTATATTTGTTGGGCAGTTGTATGAAGGTGTGAGCCATTATAAAATGTCCTGTATAAATCTTGAAAGCACCTGACATACAAATATTGGTATGGACTCTAGGGTGACCTTCAAGACTACCAAGGTGTGCATCTACTGATCCTTTTAAAAGCTGACAGGAGATCACTGAAATTGTCATGAGATGCAGGACAGCATAGAAGTTACAACACTATTTTATTGCAGAGCATAAAAGTGTACAGCTTGCACAACACATCTAACTTAATAAGTGCAACATAGACAATAACAACCCTAAGCCCCACCCCCATCCTCCCACTCTCAACACATCTTCCCTAGTGATGTCGCGAACAGTTCGCCGGAGAACAGTTCCCGGCGAACATAGCTTGTTCGCGTTTGCAGCGGTGGGCAAACATATGCGATGTTCGATCTGCCCCCTATTCGTCATCATTGAGAAAACTTTGACCCTGTATCTCACAGCCTGCAGACACATTTGAGCCAATCAGCAGCAGACACTCCCTCCCAGACCCTCCCAGCTCCTGGGCAGCAGCCATTTTAGATTCATTACGATCCTGCTTTCTTAGTGAGAGGAGGGTTAGTGCTGCTGCTCGTGATTTTATAGGGAAATAGATAGCTAGGCTAGTGTATTTAGTGTCCACTAAAGTCCTGAAGGACTCATCTAATCTCTGCTGTAAGGACAGCACCCCAAAAAGCCCTTTTTAGGGCTAGAACTTCAGCCCAAAAAGCCATTCAGTGTTTTTTTTTTTAATTTGTAATTTTATTTGCATTTGCCTGGCTGTCAGCCTGTGTGTGAGGCTCACAGCATATACTGTGATTAGTGCCACCACTGATATCTGCTTAACATTAGTGTAAATTAAAAAAAAACAAAAAACTTTTAAATCATTTTGCTAGTGTAATCTAATTTCATTTTCTATCAGGCCTGTGTGTCAGGCCCACATCATATACTGTGATTAATTGCTCTCTGCCACCACTGATATCTGGTGTAACATTAGTGTAAAATTAAAAAAAAAAAACTTTTACATAATTTTGCTAGTGTAATCTAATTTCATTTTCTATCAGGCCTGTGTGTCAGACTCACAGCATATACTGTGGTTAATTGCTCTCTGCCACCACTGATATCTGGTTAACAATCATTAGTGTAAATTTAAAAAAAAAACTTTTACATCATTTTGCTAGTGTAATCTAATTTCATTTTCTATCAGGCCTGTGTGTCAGGCCCACATCATATACTGTGATAAATTGCTCTGTGCCACCAGTACCATAGAAATCTGGTGTAACATTAGTGTAAAATTAAAAAAAAAAACCTTTTACATCATTTTGCTAGTGTAATCTAACTTCATTTTCTATCAGGCCTGTGTGTCAGGCTCACAGCATATACTGTGGTTAATTGCTCTGTGCCACCACTGATATCTGCTTAACATTAGTGTAAATTTTAAAAAAACAACTTTTACATCATTTTGCTAGTGTAATCTAATTTAATTTTCTATCAGGCCTGTGTGTCAGGCCCACATCATATACTGTGATTAATTGCTCTGTGCCACCACTGATATCTGGTGTAACATTAGTGTAAAATAAAATAAAAAAAACTTTTACATCATTTTGCTAGTGTAATCTAATTTCATTTTCTATCAGGCCTGTGTGTCAGGCCCACATCATATACTGTGATTAATTCTTCTGTGCCACCACTGATATCTGGTTAACATTATTTTAAATTTTAAAAAAAAAACTTTTACATCATTTTGCTAGTGTAATCTAATTTCATTTTCCATCAGGCCTGTGTGTCAGGCCCACATCATATACTGTGATTAATAGCTCTGTTTTCCACCACTTATATCTGGTGTAACATTAGTGTAAATTTTTTTAA